>NW_019942757.1:0-81241 GCF_002910315.2 Salvelinus sp. IW2-2015 | reverse complement strand
GACACTGAGTTGCTGAGAATCCCTTGTTTGAAAAAGTAACAGTATGTTGGATTATTGTTTCAGAGTCTATGTTGATTCAGTTGGTATAGTATGCAATATAAATGGTTATAAAATGTATGAATTTTTTATATGTATTTTTTACTGCGATTGTTTTCCTTTTAGGATCCTTATTATCCACCCGTACAGTAGGTGGCGGAATGCACATATAAATGTTGCGAAGGCCATTATACCAAAGAAGAAGAAATAACAGACGTAATTTCCTTTGTAATAAACTACGTTATGGCGATTTATAAAGCAATGAAAAGGCTTTATACATGCAATATGTATTCCGTAAAGTGTATTTTGGTAGACGTATGTAGCTATTTTGTTTAGTTTGTGGGGAGTGAAATGCAATACTTTACATAGCGCATATAACTCTGATTGTCAATATTAGACCTTTTAGATATTCCATTAAAAATCTGCCGTTTCCAGCTACAATAGTCATTTACAACATTAATGTCTACACTGTATTACTAATCAATTTTATGTTATTTTAATGGATTTTTTTGTTACCTTTCTCTCTCTGCCCCCCCCCCCCCCCGTTTATTATATACCTATTCTATTGTCACTTAAGAATGTCCTTGTTTTGAAAGAAAAGCAACAAAAAAAAATCCATTAAAATACCTAGACCTGTGAAATGTCAAAGGGTGTAGGCGGATCGCTGCCCTAAAAGAGTTCCAGACTGTAAACTTGTTATTGAAAGTTCACTTGAAATGCTTTGGTATTGTATTTGTTTGAAATGTTAAGATGTTATTTCTACAGTGACAGCTGAGTTGCTGAGAATCCCTTGTTTGAAAAGTAACAGTATGTTGGATTATTATTTCAGAGTCTATGTTGATTCAGTTGGTATAGTATGCAATATAAATGGTTACTTACCTTGAGTTCAAACTGCAGAGCATGTTTTCAAAAGAAACGCTTAGAATATGTAAACATTTTGCTTTTGTTTTAAAAGAAGGGGTGTAATATTCATATGTGTAAACATACTGAATTGTAATTGGATGCATTTTACCGCCATATCACACTGTGCTATGATTGGTTAAGACCACCCAAATGGTTAGGTGATGGGCAGTTTGATCCTGGTTGCGATACGTTAACATGCCAGTTATAGCTAGCTAATATAGAGCTACGTTAAGAATATCCTGTAGTACTGCATTTTATTATTTTGTACAAAGTGTGCAAACAAGACAATAGATACTAGCTAAGGCAAGCTATCTAGCGGGTAAGCTTGCAGAAAACAATGTCATTCCTTTGAATGTTCGCGAAATGAAACATTTGGACAAAATGTGGAAGCTCTCGCATTTTGCAATTCTGCTCGTGGAATACCAAGTGTTGTTTAGAGATGTCTTTCAGTGAATATCTAAACAAACATCTGGTTGCCAATTGAGTGATACTTTATTTATAATCAGCTAGAATCACCTGAATACAGAAGAGTGTTAGGGCCAATTCAAGAGAGAGAAAAAACTGCAAGAGGCTGTGGTACTTATAAAGTGCACATTTTTCGAAAATAAAATGTTAATATTTCTAGAAAGAAGTTGAAATATTTTGTCAATAAAATGACAATGTTTGTGACAAAAGTGGCAATATTTCAAGAATAAATCCTAAATTGAATATTGTGAATAAAGTGGCAATATTTTGAAAATAAATGGGCAATATTTAGAGAATCATGTGGCAAATTTTTGAATATGTGGCAATATTTTGTGAATAAGTGACAATATTCAAAGAAAAAAAGAAGAGTTCCAGACTGTAAACTTGTTATTGAAAGTTCACTTGAAATGCTTTGGTATTGTATTTGTTTGAAATGTTAAGATGTTATTTCTACAGTGACAGCTGAGTTGCTGAGAATCCCTTGTTTGAAAAGTAACAGTATGTTGGATTATTATTTCAGAGTCTATGTTGATTCAGTTGGTATAGTATGCAATATAAATGGTTACTTACCTTGAGTTCAAACTGCAGAGCATGTTTTCAAAAGAAACGCTTAGAATATGTAAACATTTTGCTTTTGTTTTAAAAGAAGGGGGATGTAATATTCATATGTGTAAACATACTGAATTGTAATTGGATGCATTTTACCGCCATATCAYACTGTGCTATGATTGGTTAAGACCACCCAAATGGTTAGGTGATGGGCAGTTTGATCCTGGTTGGCGATACGTTAACATGCCAGTTATAGCTAGCTAATATAGAGCTACGTTAAGAAATATCCTGTAGTACTGCATTTTATTATTTTGTACAAAGTGTGCAAAACAAGACAATAGATACTAGCTAAGGCAAGCTATCTAGCGGGTAAGCTTGCAGAACAATGTCATTCCTTTGAATGTTCGCGAAATGAAACATTTGGACAAAATGTGGAAGCTCTCGCATTTTGCAATTCTGCTCGTGGAATACCAAGTGTTGTTTAGAGATGTCTTTCAGTGAATATCTAAACAAACATCTGGTTGCCAATTGAGTGATACTTTATTTATAATCAGCTAGAATCACCTGAATACAGAAGAGTGTTAGGGCCAATTCAAGAGAGAAAAAAAACTGCAAGAGGCTGTGGTACTTATAAAGTGCACATTTTTCGAAAATAAAATGTTAATATTTCTAGAAAGAAGTTGAAATATTTTGTCAATAAAATGACAATGTTTTGTGACAAAAGTGGCAATATTTCAAGAATAAATCCTAAATTGAATATTGTGAATAAAGTGGCAATATTTTGAAAATAAATGGGCAATATTTAGAGAATCATGTGGCAAATTTTTTGAATAATGTGGCAATATTTTGTGAATAAAGTGACAATATTACAAGAAAAAAGTGGATTTTTTTTGTGAATAAAGTGGCAATATGATGAGAATAAAGTGGCAATATTACAAGAATAAAATAATATACACTACCGTTCAAAAGTTTGGGGTCACTTAGAAATGTCCTTGTAATATTGTCCTGTTTGCAGACAGAAGGAATATGTTATTGAAGAGTCTTTGAATGTAAAATGTTGCAACTGTGGTGGGAATCATATTTCTGAATTCCCTGAGTGCCCTGTTAGGGTGAAAGAGGTTGAGGTGTCAAGGATCAGGGTTGTACAGTAAATCTCCTATGTGGAGGCGGTGAAGTGTTGAAGGGGTAAGAGGCCACAGTTCTGAAGAAGATATGGTGGTGGTTGCACAGCAAACCAGTTGCAAAGGTTATTCTTCAATCAAGTGATCTGGATACACTTATTGTGAAAAAGGTGGATTTTGTAGTATTTATAGCCACAGTTATTAATTGTACTGCACAAGTTTCCAAAAAGTTCAAGAAGATGGACATCATTATATCTGCAGCTGAGAAGATTTTGGGCCTCCAAGACTTAATGGAAGAAGCACTGCAAGGACTACAGTCGCCTGGAAATGTCCCGCCATCACAGGATCCTTCTGAGCCTGGGTAGGGACGTGATTAAAACAGAAAAGCAGGCTGATTTAGTTTAATTAACATTTCGTAGTTTGTATGGAATTTTTTACATGTATTTTTTACTGCGCATTGTTTTCCTTTTAGGATCCTTATTATCCACCCGTACAGTAGGTGGCGGAATGCACATATAAATGTTGCAAACGCCATTATACCAAAGAAGAAGAAATAACAGACGTAATTTCCTTTGTAATAAACTACGTTATGGGCGATTTATAAAGCCAATGAAAAGGGCTTTATACATGCAATATGTATTCCGTAAAGTGTATTTTGGTAGACGTATGTAGCTATTTTGTTTAGTTTGTGGGGAGTGAAATGCAATACTTTACATAGCGCATATAACTCTGATTGGTCAATATTTCAGATAGTACACTTATCAGCCAAGAAAATGCAAATGCGCTGAGACATAGGTTGTAAACAAAACACAAGGAAGGTGMCAAGCGTCAGCTGCACCTCAGCTGATCGGAAGTGGAGCACGCAACCCCAAACCATTGAGGCTAACTTAGCTAGCTAGTGAGGGAGAAATGGCTGATACCATAGCTGATACAAGGAGGCTATTCTCCAAGCCTCAGAACTTGAATGACGCGTATGGACCACCTAGTAACTTTCTAGAGATAGACGTGAGCAACCCTGAGACGGTCGGTGTCGGCAGGACCAGGTTTACCACGTATGACATCAGACTAAAGGTGAGCAAACCATTATCTTGCTCTTTAGGGCAATGAACTTGGTCTTCTTGATAAAGGGGATTGAGTTTAGCTAGGGTCACACTAAGAGATGTGTACCAGTCAGATGTTAATAATATTTAAACTGTCAAATCAGTTACAGTAGCTAACGTTAGTTAGCCAACCAGCTTTTAAACACGGGGTAACTAGCTAACGTTAGCTGTTGTTAGCATAATAGTTAGCCAACTACCTGGTGGTTTAATTCAACTAACGCGTAGTTATAGTGACATTTTACCAATGCAGCTGTATATTAAAACAATTAAACTAATTCTAGTGAGGTTGTCAAAGTATTGATACATTGTATCATTGCATGGGCCTCCAGTTATTGTCGATAGCCTAGCCAACTTTCTTGCTAATTGTTAGCTAGATGTTATCTTAAGGAATGTGACGCCAATGGCAAGTTACAAATATGTTGTTGAAGGTGGGGGACTTGTTTGTGTCTTGTTAGCAAGAGCTCCATGTCAAACCGTCAGACAGCCATGTAGTTAGCTACATAAGCGAATTTGTATGATCTAACGTTACATGCTACGGTCCTACGAACCGTTAACAAATTCTTGTGATCCAGCTACACCCCTTTCATCGGGTGTTAAGGGTAGATAATGGTATTTGTCTCACACAGAAGTAAAGAGATTGACAAGGGCGTATTTAAACAGTCAATGAGACGTTAATTTCAAGTCTCTACCTAGAAACAGAGCTAGAGCTCAGAGTCCAGCTCCCTCACTCAGTGAAGAAATCTTCTCTTCTCTTATACCCTGACTCAGATATTGAGCAATACAGATTACCCCAGTGTTTTCCCCTTCCCCTCTGTTAGTCAGAGTAATACTATTCCAGTGAAGGGTCTCTGTGTAAAGTTCAGTGTATTGAAATTGTACTGGTCAGCTTCTCTGGAATGAGCAGGCTCAGCATCAGCAAGCCCCACGGACCACTCACTCACCCCAAGCATTTCCTTCCTGCTCTGCTGAGTAAAGGATGGGGGGGTTAAACAGGACAAAATGTATGTCGTCACAAAGCCAGACCTCGGGTCCTCCAATTCTCTTCTTGCTTCCCACTGGTGGGGAAAGGACAGTTGGATTGGAATCAAAGAAGGATTTTTGACATTCACCTGTGGTTTGATCCATGTTTTATAAACTGCACTATTAAAGTCACTCTTCAACAACTGTTGAACCCTCAAATCAGCTGAAGGTGCTCTTGAGTGCCTGCAAAGAAAGCAAAGTTACTCAAAGTATCATCATGACAATTAAGATGAGGACAGACAATGCATGGGGTATAACACAATTTTAAGAAAATATATTTTTGAACATGTCTGGTGCTTGTTCTCATGTTTTTATGAAAACTAAAGCAAACCAACTGAATACGGTTACTAACGCAACAACACTTTTTTTTATAGAATATACTCTGTTTTTTTATCCTCTGCATTTATCCTATATCTTTCACACCACTCTTTCCGCCACCTACACAATGTGCATAATAGAAAACAAATGTCAAATGACCAGATTCATTGCATTTGAGGCAGTACATCAAGAGCTAACATGCTGACCAGACCGGACACGTCGCGTGCGCGAGCGTCACAAAATAAATTTAGAAATCCACGTTATTCAATTATTGCACCCACACTGCTCGCGCGCACCAACGAGCGTCTGCGTTACCAAGGGCTAAAATAGAAGTCATTCCTATTTCTGACGCAGATCACACTAAAAGTCCTGCCTCTCCCATTTCCTCATTGGTTTATAGAAGCAGGTACCCACATGCCATCTCCTCATTGGTTATACCCACGTGGGTGATTGAAAGACTAACTGTTTTGCCGGTAGTCGTGGTAATACTATGAAGGTTTAGATGCGATCACCATATAAGTTCAACGATGAAAAAGCCTGGAAGGAGGAGAGATGATTAGAAACGATTCAGTTGGCCGTTTTATGTGTGGATTAATTTGTCGGAGTAGAGGACCTTGTTCAGGTAAAATAACAACTCAATGTTTATATCCCAGGACAAATTAGCTAACAACAGCAAGCTAGCTAAATAGGACAAATTAGCTAGCAAGTGCAAGCAACTAGCTAAATTGCCATACATGTTAATGCTTTTCGACCTGTCCCCCAATTAATGTCATTGGTTCAGAGTTTGTTTAGATATTTTAACCTGCGTGTCGTGATCGCGTTTGGTGTAGGAGACAAAATAAATGTATGCACGATAGCGCACGCGCTTTTTGGTTCCGTGTAAGCATGTTATCACCGTACGACCGTCAAGCCTGTCTGATTGTCTGGGCTGTCTCTCTGTTGTTGTTGTGCCTCTGTGTCTGTCTCGAAGCCTTGACTGACGGCCCCATGGTTTTAGTTGTGTAGTGTTTGAGCTCCTAGCAGTCTTGTAGTATTTATAGCTTTCTCCTACCTAAAGAAGCCAGAGCGAGAGAAGCCTGTCTGTAGGCATTAGGTCTGAATATAAGGCTACTGTACTTGATTAGCGTGTAATAATTAGCATATGCGTGTAATCAGCATTAATTGTGTGCTTCGTAGCCCTCCTTGACCCTGCTTTGCATAAGAGCATGGAATAAGAGGAGCATCCCTCACTTCTCAACAAACGTGGTCTCAACTTTTCTTCGCTTCTCTCCTCATTCCTTTCTTTCCCTTTCTTAGAAACTTTACTCCCGATTCTAAAGGTGTTTCAGCTATAGCGAAAGGCCTGTCTGGTACCTTGGTGAGCCTGGAATGCTTTGCAGAGTTAGTGTTTCAGGTTCCCTCACCACTTAGCTATAATATTATTTGGATCGCCCCCCCCCCCCCCCCCCCCGTCTCCACTCTCCCGTTGCAACTCATCCCCCCCAATACGGCCATACTGAGAGAGCCTTCTTAATCCCCTCATTGAGGGGAGAAGAATGGATCAGGCCGGTGGGTAGGGGAAGGCCCCCCCCTGGGAGGCCACAAAGGCACTCCCTCGCTCTTCATCTACCATATCCCTCCATCTCCAACGTCCCTCGTCCGAGAGAATAGTCACCTTGGCTCACGATGACTCTTTAAAGTCATCTTTAAAGTACTCGTATGACAATTGACCTTTTAACAGGTGAAATGTGTGCTGTACCTGCACCAGCAGAGTCAGGGGTCAGGCAGGTCACCTCTTCACTGCAATGCCTATAGGCTAGCTTCTATACTTTGAGTTCATGTTTCTTTGGTTTGTACTACTCATTCTAGGTGTCTGTCCCAACTTCAGTATCTGTGGTAACTGTTGCACAACTCTTTTAGACAAGTAGTAGGCCTACTGTAGCCTATGTAACAATCATTCAATGTCTTTGTTTGGTAGTATACATTTTTGTCATTTACGGTTTTCACTGATATGGTCATATGACATTTCTTTCATGATCAGTGCAGTGGTCATTTTATGGTCACTCGCGTGGCGCATTTCATGATGAAAGGTGACTTATTATGGTCACGTGACAAAAAGTCACGGTGAGAGCGTGTGTGGTCAGTCAGTGGTCGTTTAGGCCTATCGTTTAGGCCAGTTTCTCTGCTAAAACCAGTGTCATGTCCTCAAGTTAACCTACAATTTGCGTGTCCAGACTCCTAAACCTGRGAAATATGGTCTTGCAAAAAACAATGGAATGTCATCTTTGGTCTTTCCATTTGTTATATTTGAAGTGTGCCTTCTTTCTGCCTATCATATGTAGTTTAAATAATCCCCCTGATAATAGAAGGCTATTGCTTATAGGCCTACATTTTGTGGACAACATGTTGAATAGCCTAATTTGAGTTCGCTTTCCAGTTAGTTCATCCACAGGCTTTAGTTGTTGTTTTGTTTTTTCATGTCTTGAATGCTGAGGGGACGCTACATAATCCTGATGTCTCTCAAATGGTTTTCATTTGGGTGAAAGGACTTTTCTTTCTCTCAGCAGAGTAGTGTATTTGTTTTTTAACTCAACAAACAGGGGAGGGGGGTGGAAGCTTCGCCACCAACATTAGACCTTGCCTTTGGTAGCCTCCATCTCCCCCTTCAGAGAGCACACACTAGAGAGAATGGACTTTGGGATCTCACTTTATTTATGGACAGACGGGAGCATATAAAAATGGCTCTTATACAGCCCTCTCTCATATCCTCCACCTCTCCACTCCCATAGCCTCCCCCTCTTTCTTTCTATCTATCTATCTATTTGGGGGGGGGAAACTTTTTGTCCATTAATAAAATAGGGAGGGGTGTGGGTGTCTTGTCAGGCACAGTCAAGTGTAATCCAAAATCTACAGGATCATATCTGACAACTATTTTAATGGAAATGGAGAACATATTGTATCAAGGCTACCATGTCCTACTTGAAATGACAGTATCAAAAGTGGGAGTTGATACTATGGCAACAAAGCAGCTTTCTGTCAGCTAGGCGWGTCGGAGAGGAGAGAGGGAAGGCTGTCGAGCTGTAGGGGCGAGAGAGAGTAAGTGAGAGTGCACAGAGAAAACGATAGAGTGAGACCGATGGACCCAACGCCATTGTTCCCCCCTCTCTTTCCCTTTTGGAATAAGATATGATGAGATGGTATTGTTCTGCCATTTTTCATACTTTGTATTTTTTAAAGGGACAGCTAGGTAGGAAGGGTGCGGGGGAGTAGGAATGTGGCGTAGGCGGCCTTCAACCATTCTCACAGAAGAGGGGGGACCTTTATCTCTCTGCTCCCCCCCGTTTTTAATTACCTATTCTATTGTCACTTAGAAATGTCCTTGTTTTTGAAAGAAAAGCAACAAAAAAATCCATTAAAATAACATAAAATGGATTAGTAATACAGTGTAGACATTAATGTTGTAAATGACTATTGTAGCTGGAAACGGCAGATTTTTTACGGAATATCTACATAGGCATACAGAGGCACATTATCAGCAACCATCACTCCTGTGTTCCAATGGCACGTTGTGTTAGCTAATCCAAGTTTATCATTTTAAAAAGGCTATTGATTAAAAAGGCAGCTTCATTAAATAGTACCCGCAAAACACCAGTTTCAACATCAACCGTGAAGGGGCAAAACATTTGCATTTCCTTAAAAAACAAGGACATTTCTAAGTGGGCAAAAAAAAATGCTTTTCTTTAAAAAACAAGGACATTTCTAAGTGACCCCAAACTTTTGAACGGTAGTGTCTATATAATATTTTTACAATAAATGCATAATGTTGGTTTAATGCTGTAACACTAAATAAAACAATTAATAAAAGCCCATTACTGCTAATCACTTACTAACCTTAATTTAATCACATTAGGGCAATTCCACATTAATAGAGTGAAATATGTAAAGTTTTCTGTAGAAATTGTCAAAAGTAGTCCTTGTGCATAGAGTTGTATGGTTTGTTTAACTTTGCCATAATTGTTTTTTGTTTGACATCCATGTAAAGGGAAACATCTGTGTGTGTGTGTAGAATTATTTGAATTTAATGACTTTCTTTTTTCATTCAAAAGTAAAGTTTGTTTCCCATTAGTAAAATTATTGTTGCCTTGTGTTTTGGCTTGMTCCTCAAGAAATGCTGGCAGCCACGACAGAAGCCAAACATGAGATTGCTTGGGGTCACTTTAATAATGTTTACATACTGTTTTACCCACTTTATATGTATATTCAGATCCTCAAAAAGTTCTACAGCTGCACTGTCGAGAGCATCCTGACCGGTTGCATCACCTCCTGGTATGGCAACTGCTCGGCATCTGACCGTAAAGCGCTACAGAGGGTAGTGCGTACGGCACAGTACATCACTGGGGCCAAGCTTCTTGCCATCCAGGTCCTATATAGTAGGCAGTGTCAGAGAAAAGACCAAAAAATTGTCATAGACTGTTCTCTCTGCTACCACACGGCAAGCGGTACCGGAGCGCCAAGTCTAGGACCAAGAGGCTCTTTAACAGCGTTTACCCCCCCAAGCCATAAGACTGCTGAACAGTTAATCAACTGGCCACCGGACTATTTACATTGCCCCTCCCCTCTATTTGTTTTGTACACTGCTGCTACTCGTTGTTGATTATCTATGCATAGGCACTTCACCCCTACCTACATGTACAAATTACCTCGACTAACCTGTACCCCCCACACATTGACTCTGTACCGGTACCACCTGTATATAGCCTCATTATGGTTATTTTAATGTTACTTTTCTTTTACTTTTWAATTTTTTTTAACTTTAGTTTATTTGGTAAATATTTTCTTAACTCTTCTTGAACTGCACTGTTGGTTAAGGACTTGTAACTAAGCATTTCACGGTAAGGTCTACACTTGTTGTATTCGGCACATGTGACAAATAAAGTTTGATTTGATTATACTGTATTCTAGTCATGGCTCATCCTATATAACTACTGTTGTGCACACCTTTTCTATTCATATACTATCCATGCACACCATATGTATATATACAGTGCCTTAGGAAAGTTTTCAGACCCGTTGACTTTTTCCACGTTTTGTTATATTACAGCCTTATTCTAAAATAAATATTAAAAATCCTCAGCAATCTACTCACAATACCCCCATAATGACAAAACGAAAACAGAAGTACCTTATTTACAAAAGTATTCAGACCCTTTGATATTAGACTCGCAATTGAGCTCAGGTGCATCCTGTTTCCATTGATCATCCTTGAGATGTTTCTACAACTTGATTGGAGTCCACCTGTGGTAAATTTAAATTGATTGGACATGATTTGGAAAGGCACACACCTGTCTATATAAGGTCCCACAGTTGACAGTGCATGTCAGAGAAAAAACCAAACCATGAGGTCGAAGGAATTGTCCATAGAGCTCCGAGACAGGATTGTGTCGAGGCACAGATCCATCATTCTTAAATAGAAGAAGTTTGGAACGACCAAGACTCTTCCTAGAGCTGGCCGCCCGGCCAAACTGAGCAATCGGGGGAGAAGGGCCTTGGTCAGGGAGGTGACTAAGAACATGATGGTCACTCTGACAGAGCTCCAGAGTTCCTTTATGGAGATGGGAGAACCTTCCAAAAGGACAACATCTCTGCAGCACTCCACAAATCAGGCCTTTATGGTAGAGTGGCCAGACTGAAGCCCCTCCTCAGTAAAAGRCACATGACAGCCCGCTTGGAGTTTTCCAAAAGGCACCTAAAGACTCTCAGACCATGAGAAACAATATTCTCTGGTCTGATGAAACCAAGATTGAACTCTTTGGCCTGAATGCAGGGACTGGGAGACTAGCCAGGATCGAGGCAAAGATGAACGGAGCAAAGTACAGAGATCCTTGATTTAAAACCTGCTCCAGAGCGCTCAGGACCTCGGACTAGGGCGAAGATTCACCTTCCAACAGGACAATGTCCAGAAGCAACTCTTGCGTTGTGTGCTTAGGGTCAAGTCTCTGAATGTCCTTGAGTGGCCTAGCCAGAGCCCGGACTTGAACCTGATCGAACATCTTCGGAGAGACCTGAAAATAGTTGTGCAGCAATGCTCCCCATCCAACCTGACAAAGCTTGAGAGGACCTGGAGAGAAGAATAGGAGAAACTCCCCAAATAAAGGTGTGCCAATCTTGTGGTGTCATAACCAAGAAGACTCAAGGCTGTAATTGCTGCCAAAGATGCTTCATCAAAGTACTGAGTAAAGAGTCTGAATACTTATGCAATATTTCAGTTTTTATAATTTAGCGAAAATGTGTAAAAACCTGTTTTTGCTTTGTCATTATGGGGTATTGTTTGTAGATTGAGGTAAAAAAACATTTAAATCCAATCAAACATTTCAATCCAAGTGTAGGAAAAAGTCCAGGGGTCTGAATACTTTCTGAAGGCACTGTATATTATATATTTATATTCTGGTATTACTGCACTGTTGGAGCTAGAAACACAAGCATTTCGCTGCACTTGCAATAGCATCTGAGAATCTGTGTACACGACCAATACACTTTGATTTGGGTGTGGTTTGATGTAGGTTATCTTGGTTGTGTCCTTGCCACCACCAAGATACACCCATCTGTCAGAACCTTGCCTGCAGTTGTTTCCCCCACACTCAATCACAACGAACAAACCTCCTGCAGATTGAATTCAATAACAACAGGCAGATGTATGGTTTGATGCTGGAGGAAACTTTGAATGGGTCAGTAGCCTACAGACCTGTATGAGAAGGATGCAATTGCTGAATTTATTTAGATATTCTAAACTAAATGTTTTGATAACTTCCAAATGTAGGTACCGATCCATTTAGAAGAAACAACCCTTTACATAAAACAATAGAAGCAGTGTCCTGCTAATATAACAATGTGCACCTTTCATCGTCATTCCCAGCCGATACAGATACTGTGCCTATCGGCATTTTGTCTGTTGGTAATGGGGCTACCTTGGCAAACATGTCAGAGTGGTCATATCTTCCTGTGTGGTGTCCCGTATATAACCAGAGTTCCCTAATCCTGGTGCAGAATACACAGGGTTTCTCCRTCCCCATATTGACTGATACCATTCAATTCAATAATTAAAAAAGACAATATAAGTAAAAGTTGTCCAGTAAAATTGTTATGCTGAGTGCCAGGTCTTTCTCCATTTAGAGATATCAGTATCAACCCATTTGTCAGTCTGGAGTGGACATCACATCATCTTGCAAGTGTCCATGTGCTGGCTGATACATGTTTCTGTGAACACAAACACACATAGTCATTGTTCTATTCTCAACGGCAGTTAATGGTCATATCTGACACACAAACAGGTATTATATTTAAGTTTGAACAGGTCAGATAAAACCTACCCAATTATGGTCTCCCCATCAAACGACAGAGGCTGGCGTCTGGAAAAAGCTTCTACAGTCCTCTCCAACTGTAGAAATAGTCTGAGTTGAGGCAGAGTTCATCAGTGACTGATGGAATGAAAAGGGTGTTGCAAATACTGGACTGGATTTCTTCTATACTATATTATTAGTAATCACATTCAGTCCCGCATTGTGGATGTGTTGAGTGCCAGGTCTCTCTCCATTCAGAGACAGTATCAAGCCTGTCTGTTGGTCAGGACTTCATCACATCAACTTGCAAGTCTCCAAGTGCTGGCTCCATAGATGCATCTGTGAACACATCCACAGTCACTGTTCTATTACCAATGCCAGTTAGGATGTGTGATATCTGACAAATTAACATGTACTATGATGGAGTTGTAACCGGTCATACTAAACCTACCTAATTCTGGTCTCCCCATCGATGACTGTTGGTGAGCAGGCAAGAGGTGGGTGGAGGTAAGGTCTTTGATTAGCGTGGTGGAASCAACCTGATCACTGCATTCACCTTTCTGTTTCACTTCAGGGATGTAGTTTTGAGGGAGCATGCAATTGGCATGCTGACTGCAGGAATGTCCTCTAGAGCTGTTGCCAGAGAATTGAATGTTCATTTCTCTACCACAATGTCGTTTTAGAGAATTTGGCAGTACGTCCAACCGGCYTCACAACCGCAGACCACGTGTAACCATGCCAACCCAGGACCTCCGCATCCGGATTATTTACCTGCGGGATCGTCTGAGGCCAGCCACTCGGACAGCTGATGAAACTGGGTTTGCACGACCAAATAATTTCTGCACAAACTTTTAAAAACTGTCTCAGTGAATATTATCTGCGTGCTCGTCGTCCTCACCGGGGTCTTGACCTGACTGAAGCTGATAATGTCCCAGTTCTTCAATGGCCTGCATACTCACCTGACATGTCACCCGTTGAGCACGTTTGGGATGCTCTGGATTGACGTGTATGACCGCATGCTCCAGTTCCCGCCAATATCTAGCAACTTCGCACAGCCATTAAAGAGATTCCACAGGCCACAATCAATAGCCTGATCATCTCAATCCAAAGGAGATGTCGCAATGCATGAGGCAAATGGTGGTCCCACCAGGTACTGACTGGTTTTCTGATCCACGCTCCTAGCATTTTGAAGTGCATCACCATCAGMCATTTTCACTTGGAAGAGGCTACCATTAAACATTTCGCTCCCTGCTTTTACATGACCATCTGGTCTGGAGTTTAGTGATTTCATTACTGTTCTGGTTAGCGATTGTATCACCGTCGTGGATTTGTATCACTGTCGGATTTGTATCAGCGATTGTATCACCGTCATGGTTATTTTATCATCCCTTGTCGCCCTGGATGTCTGCCTAGTTGAGGGCCTCTTCGGCTTCCTCCTGTTACTTGCTGCATTGCTCCCCGCCTGCCCTGGTCTGTCTCTTCCAGTCTGGTACAGGTGCCCCCGCCACTCTCTCTCTCTCTCCCCAGAGCTTTGCTCGCCTACATCATACACATACACCACATACTTTTTACTGATCTGCTGTTGGACTCTTTGATTAGGGATTCTTGCTATGCTTATATTATTATTTAGGAACGCTTTTATATGAAGTCGTAGCTCATTTTAATATTAGTGTTTTTAGTGTTGTGTTGGCTACATCTTAGATTCTTCTGTTAAATTTGTGCTTAGTGATGTGTTTTCTCTTATGTTAATTAATAGGGCAATATATGAACRTGCTGCTGTTGTCTACCCTTGACTTTTACAATGTTGTCGATACTTTTTAGAGCCCTTTGCTCTGTGAATGGGGAAATATGACTGTTTCTCCCTCATGCCTTGGGAGAAATCACACGCTTGCTCTATAAATGCACGTSTGAACTTTGCACATTTCTCCCAAACAATGGGGAAATCGGACTCTTCCGCTTACATGTCAGGACCGTTCTCTTGGTACYTAACCATGTCTCTGGACTTTACACATCTCCTGAAATATGTTGCGTTAAAGAATCTGGAGACTGGATTGTCATTCAAGTGCTGTCTGTAAATCCAAATGTTGTAGCCCCCGATCTAGACTTRCCATTATCTTGCTGCTTCTACTGTCTGCAAATGTGCAATCTAACCCAGGTCCTGACATTTTTACCCCTGACAAATTAAGTAGTCAGAGTGGCCTGAAATTTCTGCATATGAATGTAAGTCCTCTGCCGAAGATATATTGATTTTGTGAAAATATGGATAAAAACTGCCGACACTGGCCTCCCGGGTGGCCCAGAGTCTCTGGGTTCGCGCCCAGGCTCTGTCGCAGCCGGCCGCGACCGGGAGGTCCGTGGGGTGATGCACAATTGGCCTAGCGTCGTCCGGGTTAGGGAGGGTTTGGCCGGTAGGGATATCCTTGTCTCATCGCGCTCCAGCGACTCCTGTGGCGGGCCGGGCGCAGTGCRCGCTAACCAAGGGGGCCRGGTGCACGGTGTTTCCTCCGACACATTGGTGCGGCTGGCTTCCGGGTTGGAGGCGCGCTGTGTTAAGAAGCAGTGCGGCTTGGTTGGGTTGTGCTTCGGAGGACGCGTTGCTTTCGACCTTTGTCTCTCCCGAGCCCATACGGGAGTTGTAGCGATGAGACAAGATTGTAATTACTAGCGATTGGATACCACGAAAATTGGGGAGAAAAGGGAAGAAAAAAAAACTGCCGACACTGATGTATTTATGCTTTCTGAAACCTGGTTCAGAAAATCTATTAGACAAAAATATTGGCATAAATGGTTACAATGTTTTACCTGCAGATCGTAAATCTAAGGGTGGTGATGTTGCTGTACTGTATACGTAAAAGACAAGTTCTCGTGGCCGTTCTGATTTCTGTTAATTAACCTAAGCAATTTGAATCTGTCTTTGAACCTAAACCTCAGCTCATCTTGAAATATTGTTGTATCTTATTGTTATAGACCTCCATCTGCTACTGCTGGCTCTCTGGAATGTATTTTCGAATTGTTAGTACAGCATTTCAACTCTGAGTTTCTATTGATGTGTGATCTGAATCAGGTCTGGTTAACATTAGCTCTGATCAACTAAAAATTATATGCAATAACTATAATCTCACTCAGATTGTCAACAGTGTAACTAGGTTGAATATAAAGTATCCTTTGAAATCCTCTTTGATTGATTTGATCTTAACCAATATGCATCGTTTTTTAGTTGTTGCAAATGACATAAGTGATCATTGTGCTGTTGCCTGTGTGAGAGAGGGTCAAATTCCTAAGCGATCTCCACGTGTCATTACGAAAAGAAACGGGAAGCAGTTTGACATTCAAGGTTTTTTACATGATGTACAGTTGAAGTTAGAAGTTTACATACACCTTAGCCAAATACATTTAATCTCAGTTTTTCACAATTCCTGACATTTCGTCCTAGTAACAATTCCCTGTCTTAAGTTAGGATCACCACTTTATTTTAAGAATGTGAAATGTCAATAATATTATAGAATTATTTATTTCAGCACATTCCCAGTGGGTCRGAAGTTTACATACACTAAATTAGTACTTGGTAGCGTTGCCTTTTAAATTGTTTAACTTGGGTCTAACATTTCGAGTAGCCTTCCACAAGCTTCCCACAATAAGTTGGATGAATTTTGGCCCACTTCCTCCTTGCTCGCGCACGCTTTTTCAGTTCTGCCCACAAATGTTCTATTGGATTGAGTTCAGGGCTTTGTGATGGCCACTCCAATAGCTTGACTTTGTTGTCCTTAAGCCATTTTGCCATAACTTTGGAAGTATGCTTGGGGTCATTGTCCATTTGGAAGACCAATTTGCGATCAAGCTTAAACTTCCTGACTGATGTCTTGATGTTGCTTCAATATATCCACATAATTTTGCTTCCTCATGAAGCCATCTATTTTGTGAAGTGCACCAGTTCCTCCTGCAGCAAAGCACCCCCACAACATGAACCTGCCACCCCCGTGCTTCACAGTTGGGATGGTGTTCTTTGGCTTGCATGCCTCCCCCTTTTTCCTCCAAACATAACGATGGTCATTATGGCCAAACAGTTCTATCCAGCATCTTCACAAGGTGCTTTGTTGTTGTTCTGGGATTGATTTGCACATTTCTCACCAAAGTACGTTAATCTCTAGGAGACAGAACGCGTCTCCTTCCTGAGCATTATGACAGCTGCATGGTCCCGTGGTGTTTATACTTGCGTACTATTGTTTGTACAGATACACGTGGTACCTTCAGGCGTTTGGTAATTGCTCCCAAGGATGAACCAGACTTGTGGAGGTCTACAATTTTTTTCTGGGGCCTTGGCTCATTTCTTTTGATTTTCCCATGATGTCAAGCAAAGAGACACTGAGTTTGAAGGTAGGCCTTGAAATACGTCCACAGGTACACCTCCAATTGACTCAAATGATGTCAATTAGCCTATCAGAAGCTTCTAAAGCCATGACATCATTTTCTGGAATTTTCCAAGCTGTTTAAAGGCACAGTCAACTTAGTGTACTTCTAACCCACTTCTGACCCACTGGAATTGTGAATTATAAGTGAAATAATCTGTCTGTAAATAGTTGTTGGAAAAATGTCTTGTGTCATGCACAAAGTAGATGTCCTAACCGACTTGCCAAAACTATAGTTTGTTAACAAGAAAATTGTGGAGTGGTTGAAAAACTAGTTTTAATGACTCCAACCTAAGTGTGTG
The DNA here is from genome assembly GCF_002910315.2 of Salvelinus sp. IW2-2015. Lineage (NCBI taxonomy): Eukaryota > Metazoa > Chordata > Actinopteri > Salmoniformes > Salmonidae > Salvelinus > Salvelinus sp. IW2-2015. The sequence continues at coordinate 63,705 of NW_019942757.1, read as the reverse complement.
TTTAACTTCTGACTTCAACTGTATTTAGCATTGAATAGAATTGAATTAATCCCTGATTTTGAATTAGCATTTTCTTACTTCCACAACGCATTCCAGGAGGTATTCAATAGGCATGTCCCTTTCAAAAAATGCAGGATTAAGTGTAGAGAACCCTTGGTTTACTGATGAACTTGCTAAAATCATAAGGGAACTAAATGCTATGTGGGCTATAGCAAGAGGATCTGGTTCGGTGGGCGATAGGATGGCTTTTAAAAGTTTGAAATATGGGTGTGGCTTTGACCCGAAAACTGAAAGCAGACCACTACCTTTAAATCTTCTTCAGATAATTTAAATAATCCCTCTACATTTTAGCAAGTAGTGAAAGGCTTGGAGAGCAAAAAGAATACACAGCTTCTCAAACAATCGTTGATAAACACACAGCTTATAACTGAGAGAACCTATATTATGAAACCTTTCAATAATTTTATAGATATAGGTAGTTTATTTGAAAATGTCTAAATGAGCCCTCTGTGAATTTACCAGACGCCCTTGTGCACTCCTTCGCCATGTTCTCCTTCTCATCCTTCTCGGTTTCAGAAGTGCGTAAAGCACTGAAGGAAATTGATAGAAAAAAATACCCTGGCCCTGATGATCTAGACCCCCGCCCCCTACACCTAGCTACAGACATCATTGCTCCCCCTTAACATGTATTTTTAACCTCACGYTTGATGTTAAGAAAATCCCAAGGTTATGGAAATCTGCTATTGGAGACTCATATCTGAGCTACCTGATAACTATCGACCCACATCAAAATTGTCTGTACTGTCTAAGGTACTTTAGTCTTTCGTTAGTAGGCAGCTGAAGGCCTACGTCCAAGAAAACATCTTAAATGGAATGCAATCAGGTTTGTTCTGGCCACAGCACTGTTTCAGCAACATTGAAGGTTTTAATTGACATACACTGTGTTCTTGACAAGAAGTTACATTATGTGTCTGTCTGTATTGTTTTGTCAAAGGCATTTGACACAGTGGACCATACTGTGTTTGTGCAAAGATTAAAATGTTGTGGAATTACTGGTCATCCTCTACATTGGTTTATAAATTACCTATCAACTCGTACACAATGTGTAATGGAGGATGGTTGTAAATCTGAGTCCATAGAGTTGTGCTCAGGTGTTCCGCAAGGTGCTATTTTGGGCCCAATGTTGTTAGTTTTGTATATCAACAACATTGGGAATCATATTGAAACAGCGGATGTTCATTTTTATGCAGATGATACCGTTCTTTATTCACGTGGTAGAAGTTTCTTTAGCTTTTCAAATGCCCAAAGAGCATTTAACAACAGAATCTGTATGATTTGAAGCGGGTTCTGAATTTTGATTAAACAAAATGCATAGTATTTTAAAATGCCAGTCATGTTACGAATCATGTAATTGCTACATTGGTATTTTTTCACTTACTTAGCTAGCTAATACAGCTAGCTAATTTAGCATACTCAAACACCCAGTTCAAACTGATGAATGCTATTTATGTTGGCTAGCTGGCTAAGCCTATCCAGCACTGGAACTCTTCCAAGTCAAGGTAAGCTTTCGGTTTTATTAATGCATTGTCACCGGGGCCTGCCTTGTTATTGTAGCGGGTTTACTAACATTCGTTAGTTCTCATAGCTATGTTCACTATGACTTTAGCTAATATGGTGACATTGACAATGCAGGCTGTATGTAGTGGTTAGCGGTTATGGTATAAAGGTTTGTCTGGGAAAGTTTCTTTTTTTTTTGCCTGATCAGACAGCTGTTGTGTTTTGCACTGAAAAGGTGAGGAGCGTGCTTAGATGCGAGAAGGATTATACAACAAGCAAAGTGATTATSMTGTTTGTTTCATGTATTCAGACCCCCTTGAATTTTTCTAAATTGGATGAAATAGTTTTTTCCCCCTCAGTGACCATTGGGTTCTTGGTCACCTCCTTGACCAAGGCCCTTCTCTCCCGATTGCTCGGTTTGGCCAGGCGGCCAGCACCAGGAAGAGTCTTAGTGGTTCCAAACTTATTCCATTTGAGAATGATGAAGGCCGCTGTGTTCTTGGGGACCTTCAATGCTGCAGATATTTTTTGGTACCCTTCCCCAGATCTGTGCCTCAACACAATTCTGTCTCGGAGCTCTACTGGCAATTCCTTGGCTTTGTTTTTGCTCTGACATGCACTGTCAACTGTGGGACCTTTATATAGACAGGTGTTGCCTTTCCAAATCAAGTCCAGTCAATTGAATTTACCACAGGTGGACTCCCAAGTCGTAGAAACATCTCAAGGATGATCAATGGAAACAGGATACTACACCTGAGCTCAATTTTGAGTCTCATAGCAAAGGTACGGAATACTTATGTAAATAAGGTATTTCTGTTTTTTGTTTTTTTTATACATTTGCAAAAATGCACTGTCATTGAGGTATTGTGTGTGTGTATATTGATGAGGGAAAAATGATTTMATCATTTTTAGAATAAGGTTGTAACATAACAAAATGTGGAAAAAGTGAAGGGGGTCTGAATACTTTCCAAATGTGCTGTACATTGAGCTGGTTAAATGGAATATGAGTGACAGTCATCTAATATGCTGTAATAGAAGTAAGGCCCATTAAAAAAATATATACATTAGTCCTCCCTAATCTTAAATGGTACTGACTATGAAAATGATATATTCTGAGTTAGGGGACATTGTTGAAATGTCTTGTTTTTTTTGTTGCTTTCATTCTTGAATAGCTTATATAATTGAAATGAAAATATCCCAAAATATCTATCAATTAATTCCAAATTGATATCGAAAACATACTCCAGTCTCTAAAATCAAACCTATTTGGGTCAGTATCAATGCGTGATATCACACCTGTAAGACAGTCTGGACATGCATCTCTCCATGCAGACAACGGGAGAAGATGTCACTACTGGCCTATGAGGATAACTCTGTGTAAGAGGATATTTTACCTAAACATGAAAACAGGCTGAACCATCCCTTTTAATATTTATTAATTATTGATCATTTTTGCTAGAGTGAACGCCACCATTATTTTGCTTGAGAGGTGAGTGTACTAGGGACGGTGGATTACACAGATGAGCTGCTGTTCGTGCTGAGCGATTACCCACCACTTTTTTCCCCCCACGATTTTATTAAACAACTAATTGACTGATGTCGGTTCAATTACTTGTATTCCATTAATTAGGTAAGACAAACTTATTTTTAAGATTTCAGTTATATAATCAATCAATAAATCAAAGTATGTTTTTGGGCTTGTTCTGTAGTCATGGCACACTTTGTGTAGCTATTGAAGATTGAAAGCTGGAAGATAGAAATATGTAATAAAAATCAATCATGTGTATTTGTCTCTATCCTCCACTGATTCAGAATATACCATTTTCATTAGAGGTTATGCCAACATGGCCGTAATCGTATCCGTAAATTGACAATTGATAGTCGGATCGGATGATACTCATGAATCTGATAGAAAAAAGAACGGAAGTGTTGGCAAAATACCTTACCTGCACATTCTTGCTGMAAATTAGGAGCAGTGTGTGTCTGTGTGTCCTCAACTTGCAACAGGCAGCCAAGCTTTCTGTCACTCAGTCACATTGCACATCAGCGTTTAATCTTTTTTCCCTAATCTTGCCCCGCTTGTTAGATATTATGCACATTGATAGCTTGATAGCAAACGTCCTCACCATGTGATTTGTCATAGTAGCAGGCAGCAGACCAAAAACATGTGAGGAAAAGTGATCGTTTGAAATTATGAAGTTAGTGAAACCGAGAAATACAGCTTCACTCTATCCAATCAGAGCAGCAGGGTCAACACATAGCCCGCCGTTCTCTTTACAGACAGGCTAACTAGCCAGTTAAGTTATTTAGACCACAGAACTTTGCGCATGACTGATTGACATGAGAAAGATGCGTGCTGGCACCCAAAAATTACTTTATTTTTGATCACAGACAATTACAAAAAATACTTGGATCATAATCGTAGCCAGAAAATGTCCCATATTCGTTGCAATACTCGTTTTGTCCGACTACTGTAGCGGCACACCCCTAATCTTCATGGTCATGRCATGCTTGGGTCATTGACAAGAGAGAACCGAATATAAAACTACATTTACCTCTGTTACTGACGGTATAGCTCCAGATTGGATTAGATTCAGGCCGGTGACGCCGTTACCATTTGTTGCTCTTAGTTCACTGTATTAGTTAAACGCAGACATTTAAAAACATTTTTGTTATTTATTTCACCWTTATTTAACCAGGTAGGCCAGTTGAGAACAAGTTCTCATTTACAACTGCGACCTGGCCAAGATAAAGCAAAGCAGTATGACACAAACAACACAGTTACACATGGGATAAACAAATGTACAGTCAATAACACAATAGAAAAATCTATATACAGTGTGTGCAAATGTAATAAGATTAGGGAGGTGAGGCAATAAATAGGCCATAGTGGCGAAATAATTACAATTTAGCAATAAACAGTGGAGTGATATGTGCAGAAGATGAATGTGCAAGTAGAGATACTGGGGTGCAAAGGAGCAAAAAAAAACTATATKGGGATGAGGTAGTTGGGTGGGCAATTTACAGATGGGCTGTGTACAGGTGCAATGATCGGTAAGCTCCTCTGACAGCTGATGCTTAAAGTTAGTGAGGGAGATATAAGTCTCCAGCTTCAGTGATATTTGCAATTCGTTCCAGTCATTGGCAGCAGAGAACTGAAGGAAAGGTGGCCAAAGCAGGAGTTGGCTTTGGGGATGACCAGTGAAATATACCTGCTGGAGCGCGTGCAACGGGTGGGTACTGCTATGGTGACCAGTGAGCTGATACAAGCCGGGGCTTTAGCTAGCAAAAACTTATAGATGACCTGGAGCCAGTAGGTTTGGCGACGAATATGAAGCGAGGGCCAGCCAACAAGAGCATACAGGTCGCAGTGGTGGGTAGTATATGGGGCTTTGGTGACAAAACGGATGGCACTGTGATAGACTGCATTCAATATGCTGAGTAGAGTGTTGGAGGCTATTTTGTAAATGACTTCGCCAAAGTCAAGGATCGGTAGGATGGTCAGTTTTACAAGGGTATGTTTTGCAGCATGAGTGAAGGATGTTTGTTGTGAAACAGGAAGCCGATTCTAGATTACATTTTTGATTGGAGATGCTTAAAGTGAGTATGGAAGGAGAGTATGCAGTCTAACCAGACMCCTAGGTATTTGTAGTTATCCACATATTTCAAATCAGAACTGTCCAGAGTAGTGATGCTAGACGGGCGGGCGGGTACAGGCAGTGATCGGTTGAAGAGCATGCATTTAGTTTTACTTGGATTTAAGAGTAGTTGGAGGCCATGGGAAGGAGTGTTGTATGGCATTGAAGCTTCTCTGGAGGTTTGTTAACACAGTGTCCAAAGAAAGGCCAGAAGTGTACAGAATGATATCGTCTGCGTAGAGGTGAATCAAAGAATCACCAGCAGCAAGGGCGACATCATTGATGTATACAGAGAAAAGAGTCAGCCCGAGAATTGAACCCTGTGGCACCCCATAGACTGCCAGAGGTCCAGACAACAGGCACCCTGAACACCCTGAACTCTATCTGAGAAGTAGTTGGTGAATCAGGCGAAGCAGTCATTTGAGAAACCAAGGCTGTTGAGTCTGCCGATAAGAATGTGGTGATTGACGGAGTCGAAAGCCTTGGCCAGGTCAATGAAAACGGCTGCACAGTACTGTCTTTTATCGATGGCGGTTATGGTATCGTTTAGGACCTTGAGAATGGCTGAGGTGCACCCATGACCAGCTCTGAAACCAGATGGCATAGCGGAGAAGGTACGGTGGGATTCGAAATGGTCGGTGATCTGTTTGTTAACTTGGCTTTCGAAGACCTTAGAAAGGCAGGGTAGGATAGATATAGGTCTGTAACAGTTTGAGTATAGAGTGTCTCCCCCTTTGAAGAGGGGGATGACCGCAGCAGCTTTCCGATCTTTAGGGATCTCAGACGTTAAGAAGTAGAGGTTGAACAGGCTAGTAATAGGGGATGCAACAATTGCGGCGGATAATTCTAGAAACAGAGGGTCCAGATTGTCTAGCCCAGATGGTTTGTTGGTGTCCAGATATTGCAGCTCTTTCAGAACATCAGCTATCTGGAATTGGGTGATGGAGAAATGGGGGAGTCTTCGTCTTCGGTAAAGTTGGTTGCCAACCGCCATATAAAGTCCAAAGAAGAAAAAGAAGCCCGTAGGAAGAAGGAGAGATGACGAGAAAACAAATTGGATTTACTRTTTTATCTGTGGATTAATTGTCAGAGTAGAGGATCTTGTGCATTTCAGGTAAAATAACAACCCAATGTTTATATCCCAGGACAAATTAGATAGCAACAGCAAGCTAGCTAGCTAAATTGCCATAAATGTTTAATGCTTTTCGACCTGTCCACAGATTAATATAATTGGTTCAGAGTTTGTTTTGATATTTCAACCTGAGTGTTCTGATCGCTTCTGGTGTGGGTGAACAAAATCAATGTGCGCGTGATGGCATACGTGGACRCACACACACACACGTCAGCATGTGAAATGCTTTGTGGATATAGGTCCTGGAAGAAAGCTATTGCCCAATACCTTTGAACACCACAGAACCCTAGAGGTATTGAAGTTGAATCTCAACTGAATATTGTATGTGAATAGTCATACATCAATGACACAAAAAAGGGTTGAATTTTCAGCAACATATATGTAACCACTCAAATTCGTAGGAACTGCTACAAGTGAAAGCACCGACTTACACCGAGTGTACAAAACATTAGGAACACCTGCTCTTTCCATGACAGACTGACCAGGTGAATCCAGGTGCAAGCTTTGATCCCTTATTGATGTCACCTGTTAAATTCACTTCAATCAGTGTAGCTAAAGGGGAGGAGACAAGTTCAAGTTTTTTTTAAGCCTTGAGACAATTGAAACATGAATTGAGTATGTGTGCCATTCAGCAGGTGAATGGGCAAGACAAAATATTTAAGTGCCTTTTAAATGGGGTATGTTGGTAGGTGCCAGGCACACTGGTTTGAGTGTGACAAGAACTTCAACGCTGCTGGGTTTTTCACACTCAAGTTTCCTGTGTGTATCAATAATGGTCCACCACCAAAGAACATCAAGCCAACTTGACAACTGAGGGAAGCATTGGAGTCAACATGGGCCAGAATCCATGTGGAATGCTTTCGACACTCTGTAGAATCCATRCCCCAGCGAATTGAGGCCGTTCTGAGGGCAAAAGGGGATGCAACTCAGTAGTAGGATGGTGGTAGCAAGCCTCATCCAAGTTGAGGCCTGCTGGTAACAAGCCTCAACTTGGATGCAGAGAAATGTCCTGCCTTGTAGTATGGTTGCGTCTATCTCCACCAGGCGCCAAGAAATCAGATGACAAACCTGCAGAGATTAACAAAAGAAAATGGTACCTTCATTTAGGATTCATGTATCAGTTTGCCTATTTCATGTACCATGTCTGTAAATTACAACAATAGAGCTGTTAWAAAATATGACATGCCATTGGGTAGCGATACCCAATGGCATGTCATAAAGTAGGGGTGCGCAAGGTGCTGCGGCACCCCCTGGAAAAGCATAATAAATCAATCAATCAATTTTATTTTTTATTTATATAGCCCTTCGTACATCAGCTAATATCTCGAAGTGCTGTACAGACACCCAGCCTAAAACCCCAAACAGCTAGTAATGCAGGTGTAGAAGCAAATAAATGTATGTTAATGAATTGTTGTGCCCTGAGCCTTTACTAGTCCTGTATTAGTGGACCGATATAGCCATATGTATCGCGGGCACAAAAAAAAAATCTCATCTCGTCTATCTGCTCAGGTCCAGCGATGTATTATATTTCAAAATGCATTGTCACTGCGATTAGTCAAAATTAGTATGATAAGTTAGTCAAGTAGGCTGCAGTGAAATGCAATAGGTTGGTGATATTTAATCCGTAAGTGAATAAAATCCTCTTCGATCTGAGATCACACTGAATGTACTGTCACATCTTGACAAGAAGATCATGTTTTTGTCCACATAGGCCTACTTTGTTGGTTATAAAAGGCTAATGACACCCCCCCTCCCATCCCTTAAACCTCATTGATCTCTGAAAGTTAGAGACGCAAAGTGTACTTTTTGAATAATGTAGGAAATAAAGATATGCCTTAATTGAACTAAAGCCCCAGCCTGAACCATTTCCCCCCCAGCCCCAACCTTCAGCCAGGCGTGAAGAGGATTGAGAAATGTGAACTTTGACTTGTAGAGCTCCCACTCACCTCTTTAAATGAGGAGGCGGGGTGGGGTTGTTTGTCTGGGTGTATCAAATCAGAGTTTATTGGTCTCGTAAACAGATTTGCAGATGTTATCGCAGGTGCAGAGAAATGCTTCAACAGTRCAGTAATATATACAGGTAGCAATTCAATAACAATATTAAGAAATTAAGAAATATCAGAACGAGCAATGTCAGAGTCTGGAATATACAGTTGAAGTCGGGAAGTTTACATACACTTATGTTGGAGTCATTAAAACTCGTTTTTCAACCACTCCACAAATTTCTTGTCAAGAAACTATAGTTTTGGCAAGTCGGTTAGGACACTTTGTTCATGAGACAAGTAATTTTTCCAACAATTGTTTAMAGAAAGATTATTACACTTATAATTCATTGTATCATAATTCCAGTGGGTCAGAAGTTTACATATACTAAGTTGACTGTGCCTTAAACAGCTTGGGAAATTTGAGAAAATCTCATGGCTTTAGAAGCTTCTGATAGGCTAATTGACATAATTTGAGTCAATTGGAGGTGTACCTGTGGATGTATTTCAAGGCCTACTGTCAAACTCAGTGCCTCTTTGCTTGACATCATTCGGAAAATCGAAAGAAAGTCAGCCAGGAGACTCAGAAAAAGGATTTGTAGACACAAGTCTGGTTCATCCTTGGGAGCAATTTCCAAACGCCTGAAGGTACCACGTTCATCTGTACAAACAATAGTACGCAAGTATAAACACCATGGACCACGCAGCCGTCATACGCTCAGGAAGGAGACGGGTTCTGTGTCTTAGAAATCAACGTACTTTGGTGAGAAAAGTTAAAATTAATCCCAGAACAACAGCAAAGGACCTTGTGAAGATGCTGGAGGAAACAGGTACAAAAGTATCTATATCCACAGTAAAATGAGTCCTATATCGACATAACCTGAAAGGCCGCTCAGCAAAGAAGAAGCCACTGCTCCAAAACCGCCATAAAAAAGCCAGACTACGGTTGCAACTGCACATGGGGACAAAGATCATACTTTTGGAAATGTCCTCTGGTCTGATGAATCAAAAATTGAACGGTTTAGCCATGATGACCATCAATATGTTTGGAGGAAAAAGGGGATGCTTGCAAGCGAAGAACACCATCCCAACTGTGAAGCACAGGGTGGCAGCATCATGCTGTGGGGGTGCTTTGCTGCAGGAGGACTGGTGCACTTCACAAATAGATGGCATCATGAAGAAGTAAACTTATGTGGATATATTGAAGCAACATCTCAAGACATCAGTCAGAAAGTTAAATCTTGGTCGCAAATGGGTCATCCAAATGGACAATGACCCAAGCAACTTCCAAATTTATGGCAAAATATCTTAAGGACAACAAAGTCCGGTATTGGAGTGGCCATCACAAAGCCCTGACCTCAATCCTATAGAAAAGTTGTGGGCAGAACTGAAAAAGCGTGTGCGAGCAAGGAGGCCTACAAACCTGACTCAGTTACACCAGCTCTGTCAGGAGGAATGGGCCAAAATTCACCCAACTTATTTGGGAAGCTTGTGGAAGGCTACCCAAAACGTTTGACCCAAGTTAAACAATTTAAAGGCAATGCACCCAAATACTAATTGAGTGTATGTAACTTCTGACCCACTGGAATGTATGAGAAAGAATAAAAGCTGAAATAAATCATTCTCTCTACTATATTCTGACATTTCACATTCTTAAAGTAAAGTGGTGATCCTAACTGACCAAAGACTGAGAATTTTTACTAGGATTTGTGAAAAACTAGTTGAAATGTATTTGGGTAAGGTGTATGTAAACTGACTTCAACTGTATATACAGTACCAGTCAAAAGTTTGGACACACTCATTCAAGTTTTTTTTTTCTTTAATTTTACTGTTTTCTACATTGTAGAATTATAGTGAAGACATATAAACATAGAAATAACACATACGGGATCATGTTATCACAAAGTGTTAAACCATCCAAAATATGTTTATATTTGAGATTCTTCAATTAGCCACCCTTGCCTTGATGACAGCTTTGTGCACACTTGGCATTCTCTCAACCAGTTTCACCTGAATGCTTTTCCAACAGTCTTGAAAGGAGTTCCACATATCCTGAGCACTTGTTGTCGCTTTTCCTTCACTCTGCGGTCCAACTCATCCCGAACCATCTCAATGGGTTGAGGTCAGGGGCTTGTGTGAGGCCAGGTCATCTGATGCAGCACTCCATCACTCTCTTCTTGGTCAAATAGCCGTTACACAGCTGGAGTTGTTTGGGTCATTGTTCTGTTGAAAAAACATGATTGTCCCACTAAGCACAAACCAGATGGTCATTTGGATTCATCAGACCAAAGGACAGATTTCCACCTTTTCTAATGTCCATTGCTTGTGTTTCTTGGCCCAAGCAAGTCTCTTCTTCTTATCGGTGTCCTTTAGTAATGGTTTCTTTGCAGCAATTCGACTATGAAGGCCTGATTCATGCAGTCTCCTGAACAGGTGATGTTGAGATGTGTCTGTTACTTGAACTCTGTGAAGCATTTATTTGAGCTGCAATTTCTGAGGCTGGTAACTCTAATGAACTTATCCTCTGCAGCAGAGGTAACTCTGGGTCTTCCTTTCCTGTGGCAGTCCTCATGAGAGCCAGTTTCATCATAGCGCTTGATGGTTTTTGTGACTGCACTTGAAGAAACGTTCAAAGTTCTTGAAATTTTCCAGATTGACTGACCTTCATGTCTTAAAGTAATGATGGACTGTTGTTTCTCTTTGTATATTTAAGCTGTTCTTGCCATAATATGAACTTGTTTTTATTCCAAAATAACAAGAGGCTATCTTCTGTATACCAATCCTACCTTGTGACAACACAACTGATTGGCTCAAACACATTAAGAAGGAAAGAAATTCCACAAATTAACAAGGCACACCTGTGAATTGAAATGCATTCCAGGTGACTACCTCATGAAGCTGGTTGAGAGAATGCCAAGAGTGTGCAAAGCTGTCATCAAGGTAAAGGGTGGCTACTTTGAAGAATCTCGAATACAAAATATATTTGGATATATTTAGATGACTCAACACGTCAGCTACTACRGCGACTGAATTGACTCCAACACTTAACTAAGAACCGCAGTTAGTTTCAGAATGGGTGGCAAGGGATAAGTTAGTCCTAAATATTTAAAAACTAAAATCATTGTATTTGGGACAAGTCATTCACCAAATCCTAAACCTCAACTAAATATTGTAATGAATAATATGGAAATTGAGCAAGTTGAGGTGACTTAACTTCTTGGAGTAACTCTGGATTGTAAACTCGCTGTCAAAACATATTGAAACAACAATAGCTAAGATGCGGAGAAGTCTGTCCATAATAAAGTGTTGCTCTGCGGTAACAGCACTATTAACCAGGCCCTAGTTTGGTCAGGTGCCACAGACGGACTTAGCCAAATTGCAATTGGCTCAGAACAGGGCAGCACGGCTGGCCCTTGGATGTACACAGAGAGCTAATATTAATAATATGAATGTCAATCTCTCCTGGCTGAAAGTGGAGGAGAGATTGACTTCATCACTACTTGTATTTGTGAGAGGTATTGACATGTTGAATGCACCGAGCAGTCCGTTTGAACTACTGGCACACAGCTTGGACCCCCATGCTTAACTCACAAGACATGCCTCCAGAGTTCTCTTCACAGTCCCCAAGTCCAGGACAGACTATGKGAGGCACACAGTACTACATAGAGCCATGACTACATGGAACTCTATTCCACATCAAGTAACTCATGCAAGCAGTAAAATTTGATTTAAAAAACTGATAAAAATACACCTTATCGAACAGCGGGGACTGTGAAGCAACACAAACATTGGCACAGACACATGCATACACACACACACACACACACACACACAATAACATAAGGACTATACATACACATGGATTTAGTATTGTAGATATGTGGTAGTGGTGGAGTAGGGGCCTGAGGGCACACCGTTTGTTGTGAATGTATTGTAAAGTTWAAAAAATTGTATAAACTGCCTTAATTTTGCTGGACCCCAGGAAGAGTAGCTGCTGCGTTGGCAGCAGCAAATGGGATCCATAATAAATACAATCCATTGAATTGGCACCAGGGAAAGCAAGGTGTCTTATTTGTGATAAAGATGTAAGCATGTGGTCAGCAATTGCTAAATMAAAAAATACCACCAACCTGTTGAATCACCTTAAGAACATCCATCTAAAAGCCCATAAGGAAGCAATGATGAAAATAGCAAACGCAAATTCTTCACAAGGAAAAGACAATACAGACACGTCACAGACATCGCAGGCTACAATCTTACAACTTTTTAATAAACAAGCAAAATGGCAGGACAAAGACCCAGGGGCCAAGAAGATGGATGAAGCAATTATTGAGATGATTGCCACTGACAACCAGCCATTCACAGCCAGCCATTCACAGTGGTGTCTGACTTTGATTTTCAGCGGCTGATTACTCTTGCTGAACCCCGGTACTGGATCAAAGATGAAAAATTATACTGCACAGAAATACTAGATAAAACATATGAAAGAGTTGTGAAGAATCTGGTGGCACCAGTGAATGCTCCACACATGGCAATCACAACTGACTGCTGGTCAGGCACTACAGAGTCCCTGATTTAAATGTTTTTATTTAACCTTTATTTAACTAGGCAAGTCAGTTAAGAACAAATTCTTATTTACAATGACTGCCTAGGAACACTGCCTTGTTCAGGGGCAGAATGACATGAGCCTTACTGGACAAGAAAGCAGGTTGTGCTAAATGTCAAGACTATGATTGGATCACACACAGGAAACTACATCAGCGAGATGTTTTTGGCCATGTTGGAATACTGTGAAATCCACACAGAACGTGTAGTGCTGGTCCACAGGGACAGTGGGGCAAACATGGTGAAAGGTATAAGACTGGCAGAGCTTCCAGACTTCAGCTGCAGTACAAACACCCTACAGCTTGTAATCAATGATGGCCTATCCAGTCAGAGAGCTGTGCTAGACATTATTGCCATGTTGAAGAGCTGTGCAACTCACTTTGACCACTACCTGTACTGGCCAAACAGAGGCTGAGGGCCAGTCAGGAAGAGCTTGGCCTTCCCAAACACAGCATCATCCAAGCAGTTCAAACTCGCTGGAACTCAACACTACACATGTTGCAGAGGATGTTTGAACAGAGGCGTGCACTGAATGTGTATGCAGGTGAATACGGACACATCAGCAGTTTGTCTGCTGCACAGTGGGACATTGTCTTTAACCTAATTGAGACTCTGGCACCTATGGAGGAGGTGACACTGGAGATGAGCCACTCCAACTCTACAGCCGCATGCATCATCCCCAGTGTGTCGGTGCTGAAGATGATGCTGCAGCAGGAGGGTTCTTTTACTCAAGGCATCAACTTTACAGAAGACCGTGTTGGACAGTCTGACAAGGCGGTTCTCTAATGCCGAGGAGACAAAGTGCCTGGTGCTGGCAACTGTCCTGGATCCCCGTTACAAGAGCTATGCCTCACTTCAGGGACAGCACTAGAGAAAGCAAAAGRGCGGCTGAAGGAGGAATCTGACCTACTAAGGTAACCAAATCCCAGAGCCACAGCAGAAGGAACTAGTGAAGAGGAGGATGCAGATTCAGGTGCAAAGAGGCAAAGAGTCCGGGTAGATCAGCCACCCAGTCTAGTGGACAGCCTCTACGCTAGAATCCTTGGAAGCCAAGAGGGCAAGGCTGAAGTCCAGTGCAGTTTTGAAATTGAGTTGGAGCGTTACCTCACAGAGCCATTGACAGAAAGAGTGGCTTGCCTTTGGAGTGGTGGAAGCAGAATSAGGACAGACTTCGATCACTCGCTCCACTGGCAAAGACCAAGCGAGAGAGTGTTCAGTGAGGTGGGGATCTGTTATGATAAGCAGAGGAGCAGACTGACAGGGGAACATGCAGACAAGCTCTGCTTTCTGCTCTACAACCTAAAACGTCTTATCTGGGAATATTGAAGACTCATGTTAAAAGTTACCACCAGCTTTCATATGTTCTCATGTTCTGAACTTAAACGTTAGCTTTTTTACTAGGCACATATTGCACTTTTACTTGCTTCTCCAACACTGTGTTTTTGCATTACTTAAACCAAATTGAACATGTTTCATTATTTATTTCAGACTAAATTTATTTTATTTACACTACTGTTCAAAGGTTTGTGGTCACTTTGCTTATTAAAGAAAAGCATGTTTTTTGTCCATTAAAATAACATCAAATTGATCAGAAATACAGTGTAGACATTGTTAATGTTGTAATGCTTATTAAAGAAAAGCATGTTTTTTGTCCATTAAAATAACATCAAATTGATCAGAAATACAGTGTAGACATTGTTAATGTTGTAAATGACTGTTGTATCTGGAAAAAAAATGATTTTTTTATGGAATATCTACATAGACGTACAGAGGCCCATTATCAGCAACCATTACTCCTGTGTTCCAATGGCACGTTGTGTTAGCTAATCCAAGTTTATCATTTTAAAAGGCTAGTTGATCATTGCAAAAATGTTCTAATGATTTTAGCACAGCTGAAAACTGTCGTGCTGATTTTAAAAAAGCAATAAAACTGGCCTTTAGACTAGTTGAGTGTCTGGAGCATCAGCATTTGTGGGTTCGATTTACAGGCTCAAACGCTGAATTGTCTAATCGTCAAGTGCGTGTGTGTGTATTGTTGTGCAACCTTTTTGAATGTGTTGTCCAACTCTAGCACCTGAATGTCCACATACAGAGTTATGCTCCTGTGTGTGTTGTGTGYGTTGGGCCTGATGAGATTAGCGCCTCGGCGGTGACAGATTACCTGTAACCATGATCTGTTGTCGTGGGGATTAACTTCCCAGCATTCCGTGAAGCGCTCCATGCTGTGAAGTACCAGAACACTGGGGGACAGCCCACTGAGAGGGGAGAGAGCAGCTAAGAACTGACGGGCGCTAAAGTTAGGCTAATCCCCTTCTCCTGTGACCTGAGAGGAAGGAGGGGGTGGCTGACAACATCACCTGGAGACAGAAGGGAAGGAAATAAGAGGAGAGAGAATGGCTGGGTAGACAAACGAGAGAGGACATACGACTACAGAAAGAAAGAGAAAGGGGGTAAGGAGAGGTGAAGGATGGGAAAGAAAGGTGGAACGAGAGAGAAACATTCCTTCAGTTCTCCTTGTAGTGTTCTATACCTTTTTCCCTCACCTTGTTCTTTGTCCTCCATTATCAACTGTCAGAAGAACCCCAACATGAGGCAAAATCTTATTTTTCAGCCACTTTTAATACTTGTTCTGATATTACCATTTGACTTCATTGTAGTTTTTTGTGGTAATAAAAAATAATAGCAATTGTTATCAAATAACTTGAATTTATTATTTTCAAATCCTTCCAAAATTCTCTCTTCTACCTCGTTAATGTAGTGTAGAAAAATCCATAATTTTAAAGAGAGGTAGGGCAAAAAGAGAGGAGCGAGCAGAGAAGAGAGGACAGAAGACAAGAGGAGAGTTCAGTTTGTGTTTTTCCCAGTGAAAAGACTCAAGAGGGGTCTCAAGGGCAAAACAGTGACTTATTATAGGAGAGAGAAAATATGAAGAGGAGGGGATGGGGGGAGAGAGCGAGGGAGACCATGAGAACGAAAAGGCCACTTCTGCTCTCCTTTCTTAATTAGTCCCCCATAGTCCATACAGCCCCCCTCTCCTCATCTAACCCATTTATTCATCTATTTACTCAGCGTGCCAGCTACCTATCCATCTCTTTATCACACTCTCACACACTCCTTCGTTCTCCTGCTCATCGATCAGTCTGCCACTGCTCACACACGTCGCACTGCATTCATCCATCCAACAGCTCAATGGTTTCTGCTCTTGTGGCTCTCCATGAATTCTGACCTTCTGCGATTGCTATCTGTCTATGGGGAAATGTTCTTTTTCTCTCCAGGTTGTGTATTGTGGCTGGGATGGCCGCAGGATGCTGCTGTCATGACAGGTGAAGAGCTTTGGCATTGTGTTCTAATGTGCTGCTGTACGCTTCAGTGGTGTATGTCAATGCCGAAACATTTCATGAAATGTAATCTCCAGTGCTCATTAACTAGCACTACGCTCTCTCTGTCTCTCTCTCTCGGTCTTTCTCTCTCTCTCTCTGTCTTTCTCTCTCTCTCTCTGTCTCTCTGTCTCTCTCTCTCTCTGTCTTTCTCTCTCTCAGCTCGTCCAAAGTGCATCAGACCTTGGTGAGCCCTGTAAGAGCAAACTTATATTCTTCAGTCCTCAATACAGGATTTCAATTTCCAATTGAATTTTCTATTTGTATGGCTCTTTTAACAAAGTCATTTGCCACAGAGTACCTAACACAAGGCTAGGCCCAAACGGCACAATGGCAAGCCTGTGTCATTCACGCGGCATCTACTCCTCATAGCCAGTGTGTTGTGCGTGTCTCTGGGACAAAATGGCTGCTGTGTATCACTTGGTTTACTACACATTAGTGGTGGAAGGGTTGATGGTACCATAGTGTGTTGAGACTTATTGAAAATAGATTTTGTAAACCCCAGTCTTGTATCAATATCATCACCGGGTTTTCCCCAAAGAATGTAAGAAGGTGCTGCGTCAGACCCCTTGACTTTTTCCACATTTTGTTATGTTACAGCCTTATTCTAAAATGGATTAAATAAATACAAATCCTCAGCAATCTACACACACTACTCCATAATGACAAAGCAAAAACTGTTTTTTAGAATTGTTGCAAATTTCTAAATAATAAAAAACATACCTTATTTACATAAGTATTCAGGACCTTTGCTATGAGACTCGAAATTGAGCTTGGGTGCATCCTGTTTCCATTGATCATCCTTGAGATGTTTCTACAACTTGATTGGAGTCTACTTGTGTTAAATTCAATTGATTGAACATGATTTGGAAAGGCACACAGCTGTCTATATGAGGTCCCACAGTTGACAATGCATGTCAGAGCAAAAACCAAGCCATGAGGTCGAAGGAATTGTCCGTGGCGCACCGGAGAAAGGATTGTGTCGAGTCACAGATCTTGGGAAGGGTACCAAGAAATCTGCAGCATTGAAGGTACCCAAGAACACATTGGTCTCCATCATTTTTCAATGGAAGAAGTTGGGAACCACCAAGACTCTTCCTAGAGCTGGCCACCCAGCCAAACTGAGCAGTATTGTGTGTAGCTGAAGGGAATTAAACAATTTTAGAATAAGGTAATAATGTGGGGAAGGGGTCTGAATGCACTCTATGTATATACAGTTGAAGTCGGAGGTTTACATACACTTAGGTTGGAGTCATTAACTTGTTTTTCAACCACTCCACAAATTTTTTGTTAAACTATAGTTTTGGCAAGTCGGTTAGGACATCTACTTTGTGCATGACACAAGTAATTTTTCCAACAATTGTTTACAGACAGATTATTTCACTTATAATTCATTGTATCATTAATTGCCAGTGGTCAGAAGTACATTTATACTAAGTTGACTGTGCCTTAAAACAGCTTGGAAATGAGAAAATCTCATGGCTTTAGAAGCTTCTGATAGGCTAATGACAATAATTTGAGTCAATTTGGAGTGTACCGTGGATGATTTCCAAGCCTACTGTCAAACCAGTGCCTCTTTGCTTGACATCATTGGAATCAAAAAAAATCAGCAAGACCCCAGAAAAAAGATTTGTAGACCACAAGTCTGTTCACCGTGGGAGCAATTTCCAAACGCCTGAAGGTACCACGTTTCATCTGTTACAAACAATAGTACGGCAAGTATAAACCACCATGGACCCACGGGCAGCCGTCAACCGCCTCAGGAAGGAGACGGGTTTCTGTGCTCTTTTAGAAATCAACGTACTTGTGAGAAAGTTAAAATAATCCCAGAACACAGCAAAGGACCTTGTGAAGATGCTGGAGGAAACAGACAAAAAGATATCTAATCCACAGTAAAATGAGTCCTAATCGACATTAACCTGAAAGGCGCTGCAGCCAAAGAAGAAGCCACTTGCTCCAAAACCGCCATAAAAAAGCCAGATACGGTTGCAAAACTGCCACATTGGGACAAAGATATACCTTTTCCCCCGAAATGTTCCTCTGGTTCTGATGAATCAAAAATTGAACGGTAGCCATGAATGACCATCAATATGTTTGGAGGAAAAAGGGATGCTTGCAAAGCTGAAAACACCATCCCAACTGTGAAGCACAGGCGGTGGCGCATCATGCTGTGGGGTGCTTTGCTGCAGGAGGGACTGGTGCAACTTCACAAAATAGATGGCATCATGAGGAAAGTTAAACACTTGTGGATATATTGAAGCAACAGTCTCAAGACATCAGTCAGAAAGTTAATCTTGGTCGCAAATGGGTCATCCAAGGACAATACCCAAGCATACTTCCAAATTTATTGGCAAATACTTAAGGACACAAAGTCCCGGTATTGGAGTGGCCATCACAAAATCCCTGACCTCAAATCCTATAGAAAATTGTGGGGCAGAACGGAAAAAGCGTGTGCGAGCAAGGAGGCCTACCAAAACCTGACTCAGTTACACCAGCTCTGTCAGGAGGAATGGGCCAAAATTCACCCAACTTATTGTGGGAAGCTTGTGGAAGGCTACCCGGAACGTTTGACCCAAGTTAAACAATTTAAAGGCAATGCACCCAAATACTAATTGAGTGTATGTAATCTTCTGACCCACTGGAATGTGATGAAAGAAATAAAAGCTAAAATAAATCAGTTCCTCTACTATTATTCTGAACATTTCACATTCTTAAAGTAAAGTGGTGATCCTAACTGACCGAGACTGAGAATTTTTACTAGGATTTGTGAAAAACTCAGTTGAAATGTATTTGGTAAGTGTAATGTAAACTTCCGACTTCAACTGTATATACAGTACCAGTCAAAAGTTGGACACACTCATTCAAGTTTTTTTTCTTTAATTTACTGTTTTCTACATTGTAGAATTATAGTGAAGACATATAAACTATGAAATAACACATACGGACATGTTATCACAAAGTGTTAAACCATCCAAAAATGTTTTATATTTGAGATCTTCAATTAGCCACCCTTTGCCTTGATGACAGCTTTGTGCACACTTGGCATTCTCTCAAACCAGTTTCACCTGGAATGGCTTTTCCAACAACAGTCTTAAAGGAAGTTCCCACATATCCGAGCACTTGTTGTCCGCTTTTCCTTCCACTCTGCGGTCCAACTCATCCCGAACCATCTCAATTGGGTTAGGTCAGGGGCTGTTGAGGCCAGGTCATCTGATGCAGCACTCCATCACTCTCCTTCTTGGTCAAATTAGCCGTTACACAGCCTGGAGTGTTTTGGGTCATTGTTCGTTGGAAAAACATGATGTCCCACTAAGCACAAACCAGATGGTCATTGGATTCATCAGACCAAAGGAACAGATTTTCCACCTTTTCTAAATGTCCATTGCTTGTGTTTCTTGGCCCCAAGCAAGTCTTCTTCTTCTATCGGTGTTCCTTAGTAATGGTTCTTTGCAGCAATTCGACTATTGAAGGCCTGATTCATCAGTCTCCTCTGAACAGGTGATGTTGAGATGTGTCTGTTACTTGAACTCTGTGAAAGCATTTATTTGAGCTGCAATTTCTGAGGCTGGTAACTCTAATAACTTATCCTCTGCAGCAGAGGTAACTCTGGTCTTCCTTCCTGTGGCAGTCCTCATGAGAGCCAGTTTCATCATAGCGCTTGATGGTTTTTGTGACTGCACTTGAAGAAACGTTCAAAGTTCTTGAAATGTCCAGATTGACTGACCTTCATGTCTTAAAGTAATAGTGGACTGTTGTTTCTTTGTATTATTTAAGCTGTTCTTGCCATAATATGAACTTGGTTTTTAACCAAAATAGGGCTATCTTCTGGTATACCATCCTACCTTGTGACAAACACAACTGATTGGCTCAAACACATTAAGAAGGAAAGAAATTCCACAAATTAACAAGGCACCACCTGTGAATGAAATGCATTCCAGGTGACTACCTCATGAAGCTGGTGAGAGAATGCCAAGAGTGTGCAAAGCTGTCATCAAGGTAAAGGTGGCTACGTTGAAGAATCTCGAATACAAAATTATATTGGATATATAGATGACTCAACACGTCAGCTTACCTACGGCGACTGAATTGACTCCAACACTTAACTAAGACCGCAGTTAGTTTCAGAATGGGTGGCAAGGGATAAGTTAGTCCTAAATATTAAAAACTAAAAATCATGTATTTGGGAAAAGTCATTCACCAAATCCTAAACCTCAACTAAATATTGTAATGAATAATATGGAATTGAGCAAGTTGAGGTGACTTAACTTCTTGGAGTAACTTCTGGATTGTAACTCGCTGTCCAAAACATATTGAAACAACAATAGCTAAGATGATGGAGAAGTCTGTCCATAATAAAGTGTTGCTCAGCGGGAACAGCACTATAACCAGGCCCTAGTTTGGCAGGTGCCACAGACGGACTTAGCCAAATTGCAATTGGTCAGAACAGGGCAGCACGGCTGGCCCTTGGATGCTACACAGAGAGCTAATATTAATAATATGAATGTCAATCTCTCCTGGCTGAAAGTGGAGGAGAGATTGACTTCATCACTACTTGTATTTGTGAGAGGTATTGACATGTTGAATCACCGAGCAGTCCGTTTGAACTACTGGCACACAGCTTGGACCCCCAAGCTTACCTCACAAAGACATGCCTCCAGAGTTCTCTTCACAGTCCCCAAGTCCAGGACAGACTATGGGAGGCACACAGTACTACATAGAGCCATGACTACATGGAACTCTATTCCACATCAAGTAACTCATGCAAGCAGTAAAATTTGAATTTAAAAAACTGAATAAAAATACACCTTATCGAACAGCGGGGACTGGGAAGCAACACAAACATGGCACAGACACATGCATACCACACACACACACACACACAAACACACAATAACATTAAGCGACTAACTAACACAGGATTAGTATTGTAGATATGTGGTAGTTGGTGGAGTAGGGGCCTGAAGCACACCGTTTGTTGTGAATGTATTGTAAAGTTAAAAAAATTGTATAAACTGCCTTAATTTGCTGGACCCCAGGAAGAGTAGCTGCTGCGTTGGCAGCAGCAAATGGGATCCATAATAAATACAATCCATTGAATTGGCACCAGGGAAAGGCAAGGTGTCTTATTTGTGATAAAATGTAAGCATGTGGTCAGCAATTGCTAAATCAAAAAATACCACAACCTGTTGAATCACCTTAAGAACATCCATCTAAAAGCCCATAAGGAAGCAATGATGAAAATAGCAAACGCAAATTCTTCACAAGGAAAAAGACAATACAGACACGTCACAGACATCGCAGGCTACAAATCTTACAACTTTTATAAACAAGCCAAAATGGCAGGACAAAGACCAGGGCCAAGAAGATGGATGAAGCAAATTATTGAGATGATTTGCCACTGACAACCAGCCATTCACAGCCAGCCATCACAGTGTGTCTGACTTTGATTTTCAGCGGCTGATTACTCTTGCTGAACCCCGGTACTGGATCAAAGATGAAAAATTATACTGCACAGAAATACTAGATAAAACATATGAAAGAGTTGTGAAGAATCTGTGGCACCAGTGAATGCTCCACACATGGCAATCACAAACTGACTGCGTCAGGCACTACAGAGTCCCTTGATTAAATGTTTTTATTTAACCTTTATTAACTAGGCAAGTCAGTTAAGAACAAATTAACAATGACTGCCTAGGAACACTGCCTTGTTCAGGGGCAGAATGACATGAGCCTTACTGGACAAGAAAGCAGGTTGTGCTAAATGTCAAGGACTATGATTGGATCACACACAGGAAACTACATCAGCGAGATGTTTTTGGCCATGTTGAAATACTGTGAAATCCACACAGAACGTGTAGTGCTGGTCCACAGGACAGTGGGGCAAACATGGTGAAAGGTATAAAGACTGGCAGAGCTTCCAGACTTCAGCTGCAGTACAACACCCTACAGCTTGTAAATCAATGATGGCCTATTCCAGTCAGAGAGCTGTGCTAGACATTATGCCATGTTGAAGAGCTGTGCAAACTCACTTTGACCACTACCTGTACTGCCAAACAGAGGCTGAGGGCCAGTCAGGAAGAGCTTGGCCTTCCCAAACACAGCATCATCCAAGCAGTTCAAACTCGCGGGAACTCAACACTACACATGTTGCAGAGATGTTTGAACAGAGGCGTGCACTGAATGTGTATGCAGGTGAATACGGACACATCAGCAGTTTGTCTGCTGCACAGTGGGACATTGTCTTTAACCTAATTTGAGACTCTGGCACCTATGGAGGAGGTGACACTGGAGATGAGCCACTCCAACTCTACAGCCGCATGCATCATCCCCAGTGTGTCGGTGCTGAAGATGATGCTGCAGCAGGAGGGTTCTTTTACTCAAGGCATCAACTTTACAGAGAAGAACCGTGTTGGACAGTCTGACAAGGCGGTTCTCTAATGCCGAGGAGACCAAAAGTGCCTGGTGCTGGCAACTGTCCTGGATCCCCGGTACAAGAGCTATGCCTCACTTCAGGGACAGCACTAGAGAAAGCAAAAAGGCGGTGAAGGAGGAATCTACCGTTACCTAAGTAACCAAATATCCCAGAGCCACAGCAGAGGAACTAGTGAAGAGGAGATGCAGAATTCAGGTGCAAGAAGGCAAAATGGTCCGGCGTAGATTCCAGCACCCAGTCTAGTGGACAGCCTGTCTACGCTAAGAATTCCTTGGAAGCCAACAGGGCAAGGCTGAAGCCAGTTGCAGTTTTGAAATTTGATTGGAGCGTTACCTCACAGAGCCATTGACAGAAAGGAGTGGCTTGCCTTTGAGTGTGGAAGCAGAATTCAGACCAGACTTTCGATCACTCGCTCCGCTGGCAAAGACCAGCGAGAAGAGTTGTTCAGTGAGGTGGGATCTGTTTGATAAGCAGAGGAAGCAGACTGACAGGGAACATGCAGACAAGCCCTTTCTGCTCTACAACCAAAACGTCTTATCGGGAATATTGAAAGACTCATGTTAAAAAGTTACCACCAGCTTTCTATATGTTCTCATGTTCTGAACTTAAACGTTAGCTTTTTTACTAGGGCACATATTGCACTTTACTTGCTTCTCCAACACTGTGTTTTTGCATTACTTAAACCAAATTGAACATGTTTCATTATTTATTTCAGACTAAATTTATTTTATTTACCTACTGTTCAAAGGTTTGTGGTCACTTTGTTTATTAAAGAAAAGCATTTTTTTGTCCATTAAAATAACATCAAATTGATCAAAAATACAGTGTAGAACATTGTTAATGTTGTAATGACGTGTATCTGGAAAAAAAATTTTTTATGGAATATCTACATAGACGTACAGGCCCATTATCAGCAACCATTACTCCTGTGTTCCAATGGCACGTTGTGTTAGCTATCCAAGTTTATCATTTTAAAAGGCTAGTTGATCATTGCAAAAAATGTTCTAATGATTTTAGCACAGCTGAAAACTGTCGTGCTGATTTAAAAAAGCAATAAACTGGCCTTTAGACTAGTTGAGTGTCTGAGCATCAGCATTTGTGGGTCGATTTACAGGCTCAAACGCTAAATGTCTAATCGTCAAGTGCGTTGTGTGTGTATTGTTGTGCAACCTTTTTGAATGTGTTGTCCAACCCTAGCACCTGAATGTCCACATACAGAGTTATGCTCCTGTGTGTGTGTGTGCGTTGGGCCTGATGAGATTAGCGCCTCGCGGGTGACAGATTACCTGGAACCATGATCTGTTGTCGTGGGGATTAACTTCCCAGCATTCCGTGAAGCGCTCCATGCTGTGAAGTACCAGAACACTGGGGGACAGGCCCAACTGAGAGGGGAGAGAGCAGCTAAGAACTGACGGGCGCTAAAGTTAGGCTAATCCCCTTCTCCTGTGACCTGAGAGGAAGGGGGGGGGGGGTGGCTGACAACCTTACCTGGCGAGAAAGGGAAATGGGGAAGGAAATAAAGAGTAAGAGGAGAGAGAATGGCTGGATAGATGAACAAGAGAGGAAGCCTACTACTTGAGAAAGGAGGTAACAAGAAAGGGGGTACTGAGAGGAAGGATGAGAGGGGAAAGAAAGGAGGAGCAAGACAGGGGGAAAAGAAGTTGTAGTGTTCTAGAGCCCCTCAGACAAAAACTTTTGTCTCGACCTTGTTCTTTATAGGTTTGTTTCCTCTGTTATCAACTGTCAGAACCTTCACATTAGGCAAAGTTTTCTATCTTATCTTTAATTTCACATTTACATTTTAGTCATTTAGCAGACACTTTTATCCAGAGCAACTTACAGTAGTGAGGTCATAAATTTCCATTAAAAAAATAATTCTATACTGGTCCCCCGTGTAAATCGAACCTGAACCCTGGYATTGCAAGTGCAATTGAGCCACATGGTTACTTGTAATACATTTTCTGATATTAGTAATTGACTTCATTGTAGTTTTTGTGTTATTAAAAATGGAGTGGCTGCGGTTCCGGATTTTCTGGAACCTGACTGTGTTTAATGATAGATTTCTGTGTGTTTGCAGGATTTTTTTTTTTTATGTAGCTGCTGCCCACTCTGCTGTCTTACGTAGCTTCCGCGTCCCCTTCCTTGACATGGAGGGTAAACTTCATGTAGTACACTAAAGACTTATTTCTTTACAGTCTATGCTAAAGACATGGTTGACATGTTCAAACCATGTCTCAAGCACGATTTTGTGTTCTTTTTTCAGAATAGGTGTTAGGCTACATGTAGCTATCATGTTGTACACAAGCGACATGATCAACATGTTTGTACAAACTTTGCAAACATAAGTGTGACACAAAGGCACTCTAGCGATTTCATGTTCTTCTTAGCTGCTGAGTTGCATGTAGTCTCGGAAACCCGACCCTAGGCAACACAGTGACTAGGGTCTGGTTTCAATGATAGACTATTTTGGCATAGAGGAACTACGTCACTACTTTATCTGCTTTAATAAAATACAGAATATTAGCTAGCAAGATGGAGATCACGGTGGGTATTTTTAATGAGTGCATTTCACAAGTGGCTAGTTTGCATTAACTACCTTAAAGACGTGCTCTGGGACTTTGGGCAACAAAGTATTTTTTAAACCTCCCGCTTTGGGATGGATGTGTCAATGTGTAGCTCATACATGCATACATACATACATACATAATCTATGAGCAGAATTTCTGTTTTACCTCAATTAGCCACGAAATCCCTTGTTTAAAAGCGACTGTTTTCTTGAAGCTGTGCTATGCCATTTTCCTACATTTCCCCCCACATGGGCCAGCCCCCTAGCAATTCAAGTTCTAGCCCATGAGCTCCAGCCCCTCACATTTGAGTGACAGCTAACAAGGGGTATGCCCAGCAATATCCAATGAGGATGCAGGGCCGGCTCAATGGACACAGCATTAAAAGTTCGAGAGAGGGCAATGATGTGTTGCACGTAAGTGACGTAGTATGCAATTTTCAGGCACCACTTTTGCTTGCAGGTGCTACTTTCAGAACTACTGGCTAAAAAGTATACAAAAGTACTGTAGAATCTCTTTAACTAAAACCACTGCAAAGGTTTTGCCAGAAAACGTGGGTTTTGAATCACAACGTTCTGGCATGTCTGCCTTGTGATTTGTTGGGAGAGTCCCCAGAATATTTTTTTATTTTATCGACGTTTACAGTGACGTAGTTCCTCTATGCCAAAATAGTCTATAATTGAAACCAGACCCTAGTCACTGTGTTGCGGTCCAAGCCTTCGGCCCTAAATCCAATTGAGGGATGGTGATGAATGGTGTGGCGACGTCCTTGGTGGGAATATTGAAGTTGAGCTTCAGCTACCTTTAGCTGGCTAGCAATTTTGTATAGTTTGKTCCTTTATTCCGAATTCCMAAAAATATGTTTATGAAGCTAGCTACGTTTTTTTATTGGCTCCTCACTACGAGTCCGAGCCACTTTGAGCGTCATTCCGATTTGCCAACWCTAAAATCAATGTTTAAAAAATATATATTATCCAGCYGTGTTTATTAAATTTCACACTTTGTGGCCACCGGMCTTTGACACGTGACTACAGATTGCATTGAATTGTGGGCTAGATCAACCTGGCAAGTGATCAAAGTTGTTCACTCGCTCYCTCAAGTTATAAAGAGGGCCGAGGAGGTCATTTTTGTGAATTGCACCGCCACTTAAGATGGCAATCAAACTGCGTCCTGTTTCGAAGGGGATTCCCCCGAGGGAAACTGGCTAGCACGGTGGTGCTCATTAAAAGCAARTCTAAGAAGTGGTAGATCTGTTCTATGCGTGCTAATTCTATGCTTTTCGTTTTGCGTCTTTAATTTTCGGTTTTGTACACCAGCTTCAAACAGCTGAAAATGTAATATTTTTGATTATGGAAAATATGTTTCACAGCGGTTTAGATGGTGCAATGATTCTCTACATTATACTTCCTTGTTWTGTCACACAAACTGAAATTAGGCAAATTATTATAATTTTTGCAACCAGGAAATAGCGAAGAGATTTCTGCATAGTTGCATCTAAAAAAAAATWGCAATTGTTATTGTCAAATAACTTTGATTTGTTGTTATGAAAGCCTGCCAAAAGATTGCTCTCTTCTACCTCTCGTTACCGTAAAGGAGAAAAATCCATAATTTTAAAGAGAGAAGGGAGGACCGAGGGGGGAAAAATGGGGGGAGAGAGGACAGAAGATGAGAGAAAGGCCTTTGTTTTTCACAGTGAAAAGACTCAAGAGGGGTCTCAAGGGCAAAACACTGACTTATTATAGGAGAGGGAACATTTGAAGAGGCGAGAGGGAGACCATGAGGACCTTCATTCTCCTGCTCATCAATCAGTTTGCCTCTGCTCACACACACATCGCCCCGCATCCATCCATCCAACTAGATAGCAGGCTGTCATGGTCAAAACATTTAGACTCCATGGTTGCTAAAATGGGAAGACGTCTGTCCGTGATAGGGCGTTGTTTTGCCTTCTTGACATCGCAGTTGACCAGACAGGTCCTACAGGCCCTAGTTTGGTCGCACCTGGGCTACTGCCCAGCTCTGTGGTCATGTGCGGCAAAGAGGAACATAGATCAGTTGCAATTGGTCCGGAACAAAGCAGCACGTATCGYACTTAGATGTACACAGAGGCCAAGTGTCAGTAACGTGCATGTCAATCTCTCCTGGCTCAAAGTTTATGCAAGATTGACTGCATCACTGATTTGTGCATGTAAATCTTGGCGGGGCAAACTCAACAACAACAAAATGCATGCCAGCAAAGACACTACAACACTAAACAATACATTAATTGCACTATAACGGCGACAAGCGGTGCCCACAAACTGTTAGAGGGCCTACATAAAGCTGTCCCAACAGCAGAGCTTTCTTTCCAGCACAATGGAGTGAATCCTTACCACTGCTACACCTGGCTATCAGCGGAGCCTTGTTTGGCAGCGAAACAATTAATTCAGCCTAGTTTACTGCCAATTAAAAAAAAAAACATAGCTGTATGGCTGACATGGCTGACTTGCTTAAGAAAATGTGGTTTCTATTGACAATTGAGATGTACAAACTATGGCATAAGGGAACAGTGAGCGGATAAGAGGCATTTCGATTAAGACATTAATGAGTGAGCGACAACGGACGTAATCAATATAACTATGTGTTCAGCACTTTTGAAATGTACAGCCACAGAATGCAGAGCATTGGCTACTCTTCCTGTATTTTCCCTGTACACCAAGTACAGGATAAATAAAGGGGGCATATAAGTAGACAAYGAAACCTCTTTTAGATGACATTTCTCAAAAACAGGTTATAGGCTACATGTGGAGCACCACCGAGTCAGAACATTAACTTTAGGTGAAATTAAGAGGTGAAAATAGACCAAATTATTAGGGTGAGGCACATGGGCTACTAACAGCTTACTACACAACATTAAAACATGCTGTTTTAATTGCTATATTGTATTTACTTTGCCACCATGGCCTATTTAAATAAAGGTGAAATAAATCATATAAAAACATACACTTAGCAKTACTTTCTTAGCTACAGTATACATATCTCCCTTGCATATTACATAATTTATGCAGCAGCATACAAGACATTTTTGGACYYACCTTGGCTTGTGATGTGCTCACTTAAACATGAAGGTGGCGCGGTGGTCCTTTGTGGGCAAATTTTGTCATCAAAGTCTGCCATTTATGGTGGGAACTCGTGGGKGCGGGGGGGCACAGCAACTCCATTGAATAGCAGGCTACTGGTTGCTTTGCAATGCTTGCAGTAAACCACTGATTCCTTCCAAAAGACTCATTGTTGAATTTGCGATTTCCAATTTGTGTAATCTTTATGTCCAATGGCCGATTTTAACGTTTTATCTATCATTTATCTTCATATGACAAGGATTAAAAAGGATTTGCCAGTAGATTTGCCAGTCGACTTGATTCATGATGATGACTGCTAGCTAAGACTTTGAAAGTAAGATGTTGACATGATCAGTCCAATCAAAGCTACTGTACATATAATGTGATTTTACATAATTGTATCTGTGGCCAATGACCTTGAGCCTTCTTGGAAGGGCACTTGCAATTTAACTATGGCAGGACCCAAAGGGCTGAAATTTTGGATTTCTACCCTTACTTACTAAGGACTTAAACTTGGTGATGACGTATTGTCCCCATGAGTGACAGAACACTGAGCCAATCACAGCGCAATGGTCCTACTTTTTGCTGGCTACTCAACTCAATTATCTTGGCAAAGGAGAAATGCTCACTAACAGGGATGTAAWCAAATTTGCACACAAAATTTGAGAGAAATAAGCTTTTTGTGCATATGGAAAATGTCTGGGATCTTTTATTTCAGCTCATAAAACATGGAACCGACACTTTACATGTTGCATTTTATATTTTTGTTCAGTATAGTTGACTAATCATTGACTAATCATTTTCTGTACTATGTATTATTTCATGTGGAGCACGGGAAGAGTAGCTGCTGCTTTTGCAGCGGCTAATGAGGATCCTAATAAATACCAAATCCCAATATCAACTGCTCAATGGTTCTGCTCTTGTGACCTTCTGTGATTGTCATCCATCTATGGGGACATTTAATTTTTTTCCTCCCGGCTGTGTATTGTTGCTGGAATGGCCACCGGATGCTGATTTCTTATCAGTTGAAGAGCTTTGGCATTGTGTTCTAATGTGCTGCAGTTCGCTTCAGTGAAATTTTTTWATGAAATTTACATTCCAGTGCTCTTTAAACAGCAACTTACATTTCTTTAGAGTCCGGTCACCACATCCACTGTCTACTCTCTCTCTATCTCTAAGATCATCCAAAGTGCATCAGAGTTTGGTGAGCAGTATGCTAACTTTTTTTAATTCTTCAGTCCTCAATATGTATTTTTTAATAGCCATTCCCCAGAGAGAGAGGCCATGAGCAGATGCGCTCCCACATTTTTCCGCATGTTTTWAAAAAATAGATAGATTTGGAGTTAGACAAACTTAGTTTTTTGGGATGGACATATACAGGATGATATCCTAAACAACATAACCTTCACTCCAAACCTACAACCTGATTTTGGATGGAATTACTTGGAATGCTTCCTACACTCAAGGATTATTATTCCCAAACTATACAGTCGTGGCCAAAAGTTTTGAGAATGACACAAATATTAATTTCCACAAAGTTTGCTGCTTCAGTGTCTTTAGATATTTTTGTCAGATGTTACTATGGAATACTGAAGTATAATTACGAGCATTTCATAAGTGTAAAAGGCTTTTATTGACAATTACATGAAGTTGATGCAAAGAGTCAATATTTTTAGTGTTGACCCTTCTTTTTCAAGACCTTTGCAATCTGCCCTGGCATGCTGTCAATTAACTTCTGGGCCACATCCTGACTGATGGCAGCCCATTCTTGCAAAATCAATGCTTGGAGTTTGTCAGAATTTGTGTGGTTTTGTTTGTCCACCCGCCTCTTGAGGATTGACCACAAGTTCTCAATGGGTTTAAGGTCTGGGGAGTTTCCTGGCCATTGACCCAAAATATCTGTTTTGTTCCCAGAGCCACTTAGTTATCACTTTTGCCTTATGGGAAGGTGCTCCATTATGCTGGAAAAGGCATTGTTTGTCACCAAACTGTTCCTGGATGGTTGGGAGAAGTTGGCCTATTCATGGCTGTGTTCTTAGTCAAAATTGTGAGTGAGCCCACTCCCTTGGCTGAGAAGCAACCCGACACATGAATGGTCTCAGGATGCTTTACTGTTGGCATGACACAGGTCTGATGGTAGCGCTCACCTTGTCTTCTCCAGACAAGCTTTTTTCCGGATGCCCCAAACAATCGGAAAAAGGATTCATCAGAGAAAATGACTTTACCCCAGTCCTCAGCAGTCCAATCCCTGTACCTTTTGCAGAACATCAGTCTGTCCCTGATGTTTTTCCTGGAGAGAAGTGGCTTCTTTGCTGCCCTTCTTGACACCAGGCCATCCTCCAAAAGTCTTCGCCTCACTGTGCATGCAGATCCACTCACACCTACCTGCTGCCATTCCTGAGCAAGCTCTGTACTGGTGGTGCCCCGATCTCGCAGCTGAATCAACTTTAGGAGACGGTCCTGGCTCTTGCTGGACTTTCTTGGGCGCCCTGAAGCCTYCTTCACCACTCAGATGGTTTAGACCCTTTCTTCTTTAAGGTTGCTGCCCCTATCATCGCCAAGCCGATCTCCGACCTTTTTAACCTGTCTCCTTTCTGGGAAGGTTGCCATTGCTTGGAGGGCAGCCATGGTTCGTCCTTTATGTAAAGGGGGAGATCMAGCTGATCCAAATGTTATATGCTTATTTGTGTTGGAAAAACATACAATAATCAACTGACTGCCTTTCTTGATCTCTATAGTATTCTCTCGGGTATGCAATCTGGTTTCCGCGCAGGATATGGATGTGTGATTTTACGCTACTGCTACTCTCTGTTCATCATATGCATAGTCACTTTAACCATATCTCCATGTACATACTGCCTCAATCAGCCTGACTAAACGGTGTMTGTGTATAGCCTCGCTACTTTTATAGCCTCGCTACTGTATATAGCCTGTCTTTTTACTGTTGTTTTTATTTCTTTACCTACGTATTGTTCACCTAATACCTTTTTTGCACTATTGGTTAGAGCCTGTAAGTAAGCATTTCACTGTAAGGTCTACACCTGTTGTATTCGGCGCACGTGACAAATAAACTTTGATTTGATTTGTCACTGCAACCTTAAAGGTTCTCAATGATGTCACCATTGCCCTTGATTTCTATGCAATGTTGTGCTGCTATTTTTACTTACTTGGCCAAAGCTTTTGACACAGTAGACCATTCCATTCTTGTGGGCCGGCTAAGGAATATTGGTGTCTCTGAGGGGTCTTTGGCCTGGTTTGCTAACTACCTCTCTCAAAGAGTGCAGTGTTTAAAGTCAGAAAATCTGATGTCTCAGCCACTGCCTGTCACCAAGGGGGTACCCCAAGGCTCAATCCTATGCCCCACGCTCTTCTCAATTTACAACAACATAGCTCAGGCAGTAGGAAGCTCTCTCATCCATTTATATGCAGATGATACAATCTTATGCTCAGCTGACCCCTCCCCGGATTTTGTGTTAAATGCTCTACAACATAGCTTTCTTAGTGTCCAACAAGCTTTCTCTACCCTTAACCTTGTTCTGAACACCTCCAAAACAAAGGTAATGTGGTTTCGTAAGAAGAATGTCCCTCTCCTCACAGGTGTGATTACTACCTCTGATGGTTTAGAGCTTGAGGTAGTCACTCCCAAGTACTTGAATGAGGTATGGCTAGACAGTACACTGTTTTTCTCCCAGCACATGTCAAAGCTGCAGGCTAAAGTTAAATCTAGACATGATTTCCTCTATCGTAATCGCTCCTCTTTCACCCCAGCTGCCAAACTAACCCCCTGATTCAGATGACCATCCTACCTATGCTAGATTACGGAGACATAATTTATAGATCAGCAGGTAAGGGTGCTCTCGAGCGGCTAGATGTTCTTTACCATTCGGTCATCAGATTTGCCACCAATGCTYCTTATAGGACACATCACTGCACTCTATACTCCTCTGTAAACTGGTCATCACTGTATACCCGTCGCAAGACCCACTGGTTGATGCTTATTTATAAAACCCTCTTAGGTCTCACTCCCCCCCATCTGAGATATCTACTGCAGCCCTCATCCTCCACATACAACACCCATTCTGCCAGTCACATTCTGTTAAAGGTCCCCAAAGCACACACATCTCTGGGTCACTCGTCTTTTCAGTTCGCTGCAGCTAGCAACTGGAACGAGCTGCAACAAACACTCAAACTGGACAGTTTTATCTCAATCTGTTCATTCAAAGACTCAATCATGGACACTCTTACTGACAGTTGTGGCTGCTTTGTGTGATGTATTGTTGTCTCTACCTTCTTGCCCTTTGTGCTGTTGTGCTGTGCCCAATAATGTGTGTACCGTGTTTTGTGCTGCTACCATGTTGTGTTTGTCATGTTGTGTTGCTACCATGCTGTGTTGTCATGTGTTGCTGCCTTGCTGTGTTGTTGTGTTAGGTCTCTCTTTATGTAGTATTGTGTTGTCTCTCTTGTCGTGATGTGTGTTTTGTCCTAATGAGCTTTGCTATGGCAATGAGCGACCCTGAAGCAACGGAGCCAACCGCCAAGACCTAATGTGTTGTCATTTTCTTTCTAAAAAAATGGTTAAAAGTAATACGTGGTGTTTTTCTGTCTGAACTACTCATTGGTGGTGGATTGATAGATGGTACCATACAGTGTGCTGTGAGACCAAGTGAAAAAGCTTTATAAATGTTTAGTATCAATACAATTTATCACTGACTTGTACTTGAATCAATCTACAATGTAGCCCACTTTCCACTCGATAAGATCGTGTTTTAGTTCAAGTGTTCTTTTATACTCGAACTCTGTCTTTATTTGACGCTGCATTTTATGCTACCCTCATACAGTATGTTAACTCTGGTTCCCCTAAGTCTGATTTCTCTCTCTGTGTTTCAGACCAACCTGCCCATCTTCAAGTTGAAGGAGTCTCGTGTGCGGAGACGGTACAGCGACTTTCAGTGGCTCAGAGGGGAGCTGGAGAGAGACAGCAAGGTGAGCCCTCTGGGGCTGTACAAGTCTCAATACACATTACACAGGAATAATCTAATCAAACCTGAGAGATAAAGACAACAATATAACTGATACATCATTTTAACTTGTTATCATGTGTGTCCCTCTCAGGTGGTGGTACCCCCTCTCCCAGGGAAGGCTCTGTTCAGACAGCTGCCGTTCCGAGGGGACGATGGGATATTTGACGATTCTTTCATCGAGGAGCGGAGAGCTGGGCTGGAGCAGTTCCTCAACAAGTGAGTCTACACAGACAAGATCCTCTGCTTCCTAGAGCCAGGATGTTGTGTTTGGTTGCGATATTACTACTATTTGATTGATGTCAGGCATGTGTTTATGTTGCAGCCACTCATATCATTTTAAAGGTAATCTTGTTGTTAATCCCACCAAAGTGTCAGATATCAAATATGCTTTTCAGCGAAAGCACTACAAACGATTATGTTAGGTCACCACCAAACCACAATAAGCACAGCCATTTTTCCAGCGAAATAAAGCAGTCACAAAAAGCAGAAATAGAGATAAAATTAATCACTAACCTTTGATTATCTTCATCAGATGACACTCATAGGACTTCATGTTACACAATACATGCATGTTTTGTTTGATAAAGTTCATATTTATATAAAAAAAATCTGAGTTTACATTGGCATGTTACATTCACTAGTTCCAAAAGCATCAAGTGATTTTGCATAGCCACATCGTTTCAACAGAAATACTCATCATAAATGTAGATGATAATACAAGTTATACACATGGAATTATAGATATACCTCTCCTTAATGCAACCGCTGTGTCAGATTTTAAAAAAACTTCAAGGAAAAAGCAACCCATGCAATAATCTGAGACGGCGCTCAGAAATATAATAAAATTAGCCGCCATTTTGGAGTCAACAGAAACCAGAAAATACATGATACATGTTTCCTTACCTTTGATGAACTTCATCAGAATGCAGTCCTAGGTATCCCAGGTCCACAATAAATGCTTGATTTGTTCGATAATGTCCGTTATTTATGTCCAATTAGCTACTTTGGTTAGCGCTTTTGGTAAACAATTCCAAAGTCACAAAGCGCGTCCACTATAACGTGACGAAATGTCCAAAAGTTCCGTAACAGTCAGTAGAAACATGTCAAACGATGTACTGAATCAATCTTTAGAATGTTGTTAACATCTTGAATAACGCTCCAACCGGAGAATTAGATTGACTTCAGATGAGCGGTGGAACGGAGGTCCTCCTCATGTGAACGCGCATGGTGAAAGCATGGTCAGCTCGTGGCAGTGGTGACTAATTCCTGTCTCCTTCGGCCCCCCTTCACATTAGAGTCATCAGACAACGTTCTATTGACTGTTGACATCTAGTGGAAGCCGTAGGAAGTGAAACCTCATCAATATCTCGCTGTAATTTCAATGAGAGCTTGGTTGAAAATCTGCCACCTCAGAAAAAATCCAAACAGGAAGTGGAACTTCTCAGGTTTTTGCCTGCCATATGAGTTCTGTTATACTCACAGACATAATTCAAACAGTTTTAGAAACKTCAGGGTGTTTTCTATCCAATACGAATAATAATATGCATATATTAGCAACTGGGACTGAGGAGCAGGCAGTTTACTATGGGCACCTCTGTGCACCTTTCATCCATGCTACTCAATACTGCCCTTGCAGCCATAAGAAGTTAACATAAATCTGATTTTCTCTCGTCTTTCTTGGTGTCGTTAACAGACTGAATACATACAGCAGGACGTCTACTCCTTCGTTCTCCTTCATAATTGCCTAGTAAAGGAACAAGAAAAGCCAAAGAGGCCTCAAGTGCGTCCCTTAGTACTTATTTTTGTCCTAAATTAGTTTTATTTTATATGTGTAATTTATGATAATTGAGTCTCAAATTACAGTGAACGGTTCCTCGACGGGTGGTGTGTGCACCCCTGCTTATTCTTTTACCCAAGGTGTTCTCACTCCCACGTGGAGAACAATAAAAGTTACAGTGGGACTGTTATTGTTTGCTTTGATTGCAGACTTGGCTATTATCTTTGTTTCATGTGCAAATTATRCCTGTTAGAATATTAAGTATGCC
This sequence comes from Salvelinus sp. IW2-2015, assembly GCF_002910315.2. NCBI lineage: Eukaryota > Metazoa > Chordata > Actinopteri > Salmoniformes > Salmonidae > Salvelinus > Salvelinus sp. IW2-2015. The sequence continues at coordinate 28,256 of NW_019942757.1, read as the reverse complement.
TAAAGACTACGGTGAGAAGAGAAAAAAATCTGTGAATATTTTTTTTCCCGAAAGAGCGAAGAATGTGTTGGTAATTAAGATTTTTTCCCCCCTCGAATTAAACGCTACTGTTGATCATGGCATTGTTCGGACTTAATAGCTGCACAGCGGAGTGGAGTTGGTTCGCTCTGCTGTTATGAACTGTGATTGAGTGTATTGTGGAGAGGAAAACCATTTACCTAGAGGTAAACATGGTTATCATTTCTRAACAACCCAGCAGAGGAGGAGAGAACAGCACAGTGAAGTTTAAAGGGAAGTTTGCAGGCCATATTGTTCAAAAACAAAAGGTGAGAATATAGTCGGAGTTAGGATGGAGGAGTGCGATCAGGGGCCAGCTGATTTACAGTTTTAATTCAACCCCATAAAACATATAAATGCCCGTTTTGATTGAGTCATGGAGTGTCGGGAGGGGGGCTCAACTTGCTCATCTAATGGGAAATGGAAGCCTCCTCAAATCCTCCACAATGTTTCTGTTGTACATGAACCCTTTGGGTCATGCTTGCCCTTCAGAAATATTTCCCTTTTAATAATGTAGGATGATGAGAGTACGTCTGTAATGGGAAATTTGTCTGTTAAGAGGAAGTATATTATTTTTGGTCTCAGGTGCCCTTTCACTTTTTTTGCTCTCTTTTCTCCTTTGCGTTCCCCCTCCATCTTTCTCTTCTTTCTTTATTTCTTCTCTTTTGCTTCAATCTCCCCATCCCTCTCCCTGACCTTGATGGTAATTATGAGCAGGTTTCCAGAATCCTTTCCTCTTCATCAAATTCTCTGCCTCCTGCTTCAGATGTAACATGGGGACTTTATGAATTTAAAGATAGGTCAGTGGTCTTCTAAATTGGATCTGACCTAACAATTTGGACACTGAAAAAATGGCAAACAAACCTGATGAAAATGTGGGCATATTTTGCTTAACTTTTGACAACACTTTTCACAGTACTTTAATGCTGTCCAATTATGGTCAATCTCTCTCGTGGCACTCTCTCATGGAAACCTTATGTTCCACATAGCGGGCCTGGCCGTGCTACTGCTCCAGTTTCAACTGTTCTGCCTGCGGCTATGGAACCCTGACCTGTTCACCGGACGTGCTACCTGTCCCAGACCTGCTGTTTTCAACTCTCTAGAGACAGCAGGAGCGGTAGAGATACTCTGAATGATCGGCTATGAAAAGCCAACTGACATTTACTCCTGAGGTGCTGACATGTTGCACCCTCGACATCCACTGTGATTATTATTATTTGACCCTGCTGGTCATCTATGAACATCTTGGCCATGTTCTGTTATAATCTCCACCTGGCACAGCCAGAAGAGGACTGGCCACCCCTCATAGCCTGGTTCCTCTCTAGGTTTCTTCCTAGGTTCTGGCCTTTCTAKGGAGTTTTTCCTAGCCGCCGTGCTTCTACACCTGCATTGCTTGCTGTTTGGGGTTTTAGGCTGGGTTTCTGTTCAGCACTTTGAGATATCAGCTGATGTAAGAAGGGCTTTATAAATACATTTGATTTGATAGGAACGAAGAGGATTAAGTAAGGGTGTCGTTATAGTAAAGAATGGATTTTGAGATTTCTTTCCAGGAAGAAAAATGTGTACAATGTGTTCTTTGTTACCATGTATTTTGTGRCCATGTCAGACAGACTGTAACAACAACATGTATTCATAACCACTTGTAACCTTTGTCTCTCCCTATTTTGTGTTTCAGAGTGGCTGGTCACCCCTTGGCCCAGAACGAGCGCTGTCTGCACATGTTTCTACAGGACGAGTCTGTGGACAAGACCTATACCCCCTCCAAAATACGACAAGCCTAAGAGAAGCGGGCCACCACGCGGCCCAGCCCCGGGCCACTCTCGGCCCTGGTCTATACTCGGCCAGGCCCCGCTCCACAACCCAAAGCTCTCTGTACTGCTAACGGTCCTGCTCTGCTCCGACCACAAACACTATGATCTTCATTCTTCTTTTGTTTGCAATCACTTTCTTTCTTTCTTTCTTTGTCTTTTATCTCCGTGTTGATTAGTGATCTCATGTAGTGCTCGTTTTCAACTCTCGATTGGATCAAACTAGGAAATGGTCTACATGTAATAACTGTGGTGAAAATAATATATCATTGTTTTTGTTGTCTCAATGCCACTACCTTGAGTATTTTACAGTATGTTATCTATATTTATCAGTGAGGTATGTCTTGTATATTTTCATTTTTAAAGAAATATAAAAAATACCTTTCCATGTATGCAAACCTCATGTTAAAACCCCATACATTACACACTGTTGTTTTTACTCAACGTCCAATTGGAATGATTGTCCTCACCACCATAAATGTGACTTGGCACACTTTGTCCCTGACTCTGAAAATCACCCTTTGTGGATGGTCATCACTTCCATGAACTGAAGCATGTGTGTGTCTGTGTACTACCAGCCAGCAATTCCACTGTTAGTTAGCCTGTAAATTATTTTATAATGACGAAAAAATGCACCAGAGAGGGGAACCACACAGCATTTCTACCAACAGATCATGTGTTTATGAAATGTGCATACTGCTGTGCCGTTTTGTTTATTTAGAACATTTTCCAATAAAATAGGTCAAACACTCATATGCATGAGGTGATGTTGTCATGTTTTTCCTGAGTAAAGATTTCAGTGATAGACACACACTTTGGTCCATGCTGCTTCTGAGAACCACCTGTCAATGGCAACCACATTAATTGGATTGAACGACATTAATGTTTTTAATTGTGCTTGGTTTTTTCAATCATTATACTAAATATGAAACGCAATTAAAGGTAAAGCCCTTGATTCATCAGAAAATACTTGAAACCCCTGTGAAAATGTATTGCATCTGGGGCATTGCATTGGCCATGGCTCAATGTGTACTTTACTAGCTTTAAAACCCATGGCATTTGTTCTCACTGGAATTTCAGGGTAACGTACCCTTCACTCTGGGTCACGCTCAAGTGATTTTGGATTCCAAAACTGCCTTGTACAGTGCTTTTACTTTTTCCACATTGTTATTTGACGACATGAATTTTAAATTGATTAAATTGAGATTTTGTGTCACTGATCTACACAATATACTCCATAATGTCAAAGTGAAATTTTGTTGGTTGAAAATGTGATAAATTAATACAAAATTAAAGGCTGAAATGTCTTGAGTCAATAAGTATTCAACCATTTTGTTATGGCAAGCCTAAAGTTCTGGAGTAAAAATGTGTTTAACAAATAGCATAAGTTGCATGGATTCATTCTGTGTTCAATAATAGTGGTTAACCTGATTTTTGAATTACTACCCCATCTCTGTACCCCACACATACAACTATCTGTAAAGTCCCTCAATCGAGTAGTGAATTTCAAGCACAGATTCAACCACAAAGACCAGAGGTTTTTCAATGCCTTGAAAAGGACACCGATTGGTAGATATGTAAAAAGATATATTAAAAAATAATAGAAAATTCAGATGCTGGATATCCATTAGACTATGGTGAAGTTATTATTTAGGCTTTGGATGATGTAATATACACCCAGCCACTACAAAGATACAGGCATCCTTCCTAACTCGGTTGCCGGAGAGGAAGGAAACTGCTCAGGGATTTCACAATGTGGCCAATGGTGATTTTAAAATAGTTAAGAGTTTAATGGTTGTGATATGAGAAAACTGAGGATGGATCAACATTGTAGTTACTCCACAATACTAACCTAAATGACAGAGTGAAAAGAAGAAAACCTGTACATAGTARAAAATATTTCAAAACATGTATCCTGTTTACAGCAAGGCGYGTAAGTATTACTGCAAAAGATATGGCAAAGAAATTAACTTTTTGTCCTGAATACATAGCATTATGTCTGGGGCAAATTCAATCACAGAGTACCACTCTTAATGTTTTCCAGCACAGTGGAGGTTGCATCATGGGTATAATTGTCACTGGCAAGGACTAGGGAGGTTTTTTTGTAGCACAACAAAATGTGGAATAGGTCAAGGGTTATGAATACTTTCTGAAGGCACTGYACCTGAGAGAGCTGGATAGCATATTTAGTCAAAAAGGAAATGTAAATCAATTTCCCAAACAATGTGGTATAAGGTAACTAAATTACAATTTGGGACACCCATATTTCAATATCATTTATTCTTCTAATATATTTCAGTACAACTCTCACAAGAATAAAACTCCCACTTTGTACAACAGAGAAAAATATTTACAGCCAACAACAAAATCCACAAATCCAAGTGCTGAATGTTTTTTTTCCAGTGTTAGTGTTTAACTTCACATAGTAGGCCTTATCATTTTAATACTTCCCCACACAATGACACACAAACAGGCGACATTTCTTTCACTCAGCCTTGAACACTGAAACCTGCACATACCAAAAGTCGTTTTATTTCTCAATTATCGGGTAGCGTTTGTCAAGTCCTTCTGCCTGTCAATCCTCTCTTGTATGGGATCATCACACGAGCTCCTGGAGGACAGTCAGCATTCTCCTACCTTGAGGAGGTGGCCCCTTCACTTCATGCAGTCAGTTGTGACGCTTCACACCCTTTGGTTTCAGCATTGGGCAAGGGGGCAACGACCCTATAGCACATCTGACCGTGGATCGTGCTGTGAATCATCTTTTTTGGTTTCTTCCATTCGATCAGATTGAACATTGCAATAAAAGATTGAAAGGGCATTGGTCGTAAAGCTTATTGGTCTTAGAGACACTCAAAAACATCTCTTTTAAAGGTTCATCAATTGCGCACAGGTGGCTCATTTCAACGAAAGATTTTCCTTATTTTGTGTAAACCAGAAATTGCACTATTTAGCAAAATTGTAGCAATCTTAAATTGTCTAGACAATTCTATTATTATACTGAACAAGAAAATRAATGCAACATGCAATAATTTCAATGATATTACTGAGTTGTAGCTCATRTACAGAAATCAGTCAATTKAAATACTTTTCACATGACTGTGCAGGACCGCAGCCATGGGTGGACCGCAGCCAATCAGAATGAGTTTTTCCCCACAAAAGGGCTTTATTACAGACAGAAATACTCCTCAGTTTCATCAGCTGTCTGAGTGGCTGGTCTCAGACAGGTAATGAAGCCGGAAATGGAGGTCATTGGCTGGCATGGTTACATGTGGACTGCAGTTGTGAAGCTGGTTGGATGTACTGCCAAATTCTCTAAAACGACGTTGGTATGGTAGAGAAATGAACACTAAATTGTCTGGCAACAGCTCTGGTGGACATTCCTGCAGTCATTATGCCAATTGCAGGCTCCATCAAAACTTGACACATCTGTGGCATTGTGTTGCGTGACAAAACTGCACATTTTAGAGTGTTTTTTTGTTGTTGTYCCCAGCACAAGGTGCAGCTGTGTAATGAACATGCTGTTTAATCAGCTTCTTGATATGCCACACCATTCATGTGGGTGGATTAATTTGTCAAAGGAGAAATGCTCAMTGACAGGGATGTAACAAAAGTGCACCAAATTTGAGAGAAATACGCTTTTTGAGCGTAAGGAAAAATTYGGGGATCTTTTATTTCAGCTCATGAAACATGGGACCAATGCTTTACATGTTCCGTTTATATTTTTGTWCAGTATACATCCTCAAAACKTAAGCCTAACCCAAAGATTGGTAAAATCGAGGTTTTTATGTTCTTCAAGTTCAATTTGCCACGTGCTCATTAGAATGTTTGTGTCTGTGAGCCTTAACAGACACTCTTGGTTAGTGCRCGTAATGTTGATATGGCGGAAATAAACTCATATATCGCTTGATTTGTACATGTCAGAGAGGAGCCTTGTGATGGGCACGTTCCCGATGGTCTTCTTGAAAAAGACTTCTTCTATGGTGGATGGGCTGACTGACCGCAGAGCTGGTAGAAGTAGGAGCAGCTTCCCAAAGCGGCAGGGCTGAGTTGGATATCTGCAAATAACAAAAAAGATGCAGAGATTTAGGGTGTCCACCCACTCTGCCCAGAGTGACCAAAAAAGTGCTTTGGTGATAAAATGTCACTTCCCTATGTTTTAAAATGCAAACAAACTATGATTATTCATGTTCTGAATTGTTCARTGTGTTCTTTCTCTAACGTATCATTAACATTATATCCAAAAAGTCAGATTTGGTAACGTAATACATCTGATAATAAGCACCAAGCTCTGTGGACATAGAGCTGCAGATTTCTCGAACTACTTTTGAGGATTTATATTTTGTGGTGGTCATCTTCAAAGTTGTTTCCACAGGTTGCAAAAAGCTAAATTTATATGACACGAGCTGAATTAAATGTAAAAGGCTTTGAAAAGAAAAAGCTTGGTATAGTGCTCCTTGAGAAATCTTTGAATAAGAACAGGAATTTCGAATAAATATGAAAAGTGCATACTAAAATATTTAAATAGTTTATGTCATGTCTCAAAATCGATATCCTACCTCTCTCTCTATTGTTTAATGTCCTGCGGATTCGAGAAGAAAGATGACGAGAACACAGAATCAAGCCTAGGTGACATGATGCAATTTTCCTGTTTTTTTACAACTTTCTTTCTCTGGTCATTGATTTAGTCACCCTAATTCTGGCCTTCCTGCAAGTGGAACATGGGTTTTCTTCGAAGATTATCTACACAATTAACACATTATTTTACCCATTGGACAAAATATGCTTTTTTGATTAGACACTGAATTATTTCATCACCTTTAAATTTCATTTGAGACTTTTGAGTAATTGCACAGTGACTCCCTCAAAATGTTGTGCTTGTAACTGTTTATATGAATTGAACAAGTACCCAGCAAACAGGGGATGTCCTAAGGACATTAGGCGACGTTCCCATTAGCTCCCTTTTAGGGTTTCGGCGAAACGTTATCCCACTGACGTTCTTAGATCATTCGGGGAACATTAAAACATGATTGGGACCATAAAAGGATGTTCATTACAGGTCCCGGTTTGGTCGCAGTATAACGTTATAATAAGGTATTTTGATGTCCACTAGTGACCATTACAAATAGGTTCCTATTAGATTATGACATTACGTTATGCTCGGGACATGTAATGAMCGCAATGGGAAGTTTCAGACAGGTCCTGGTTTGCTACCGACAGAACGTTACGATAAAGTATTTTCATGACCATTAGGGAATGTCCCTTTTGGCTCTGACAGGACGTTCTCCTTATGACGACCACAAAGGGATGTTTCATACAGGTCCTTGTTTTCTCACGTTAGGACGCTGTCATGGTCCAAGAGGGCTCTGTCTAGTTCCCAGTACGTTCCGGGGATGTCATCAAGGACGTTTTTAGGACGTTCTCATAGAGCTGGCGATATGGACAAAAAGTTATACATTATGTATGCAAAACTATGTGGACACCCCTTCAAATTAGTGGATTTGGCTATTCCAGCTACACCCATTGCTGACAGGTGTATAAAAAAAAAATCGAGCACACAGCCATGCAATCTCCAAAGACAAACATTGGCAGTAGAATGGCTTTACTGAAGACATCAGTGACTTTCAATGTGGTGCTGTCATAGGATGCCACCTTTCTGCCCTGCTAGAGCTGCCCCGGTCAACTGTAAGTGCTGTTATTGTGAAGTGGAAACATCTAGGWGCAACAGCGGCTCAGCCGCGAAGTGGTAGGACACAAGCTCACAGAACGGGACCACTGAGTGCTACGCGTAAAAATCATCTGTCCTCACTTGTAGCACTCACTACTAAGTTCCAAACTGCCTGTGGAAGCAACATCAGCACAATAACTGTTTGTCAGGAGCTTCATGAAATGGTTCCCATGTTCGAGCAGCCTCACACAAGCCTAAGGCACAATGCAGGCGTTTCTATCTCAATATCAAATAATTTCTGGGTAACAATTAAGTACTGACTGGGATTGTTTTCGATTAAAATTGTCAAAAAGAAACAAAATAGCTTCTTAGCAAAGAGAAATGACTCAAGCAATAACTTTGCTAGGACTGTCTGGGAGTGGTCTGAGTGGGGAGGGGAAAACGGAATACTAGCTGTTATTGGTTTATTACCTAAATTTATGTCACCAGGCAGGCCTAAACTCCATTCCACCAAAACAGGCTGAAATTTCAGCCGTTCTTTTCAAACCATTCTTACACTACAAGGGCATCATCATCATTTTACAATTTCACAGTATTATTCCAACCTCATAGTGTGGAAATATATATTAAACACAGGTAAATCACGTTTTTGACTGCACTGGGACAAAGTATGGCAGTAACCCAACTATAAAAGGCTGCTCCCTTCCGGCTGCTGCTGACAACAATAAATGTACTGATAGATTCATCAACTACATGGCTATTTAGCAACAATATCATATTTAGAGATGGCAATCTAGCTAATTTGTTGTGAAGTCCCACATCCTCAGGGGGTGTCGCATAGGCCTATAGATTAGGCCAATATGCAAAATAAAAAGATGGCTATCTAGCAACAAAATCATATTTAGAGGTAGCAATCTTGCACACGCACTCTTAGAAAAAACGGTTCCTTAAAGAAAAGTGTTATATCGTTTTCTTCACATAAGGAACCTCTAAAAGTTCCATATAGAACTCTTGAATCAAATAAAATATGTTATTTGTCACATGATTCAAAAGGTGTAGGTAGCCCTTACCGCGAAACGCTTACTTACAAACCCTTAAACCAACAATGCAGTTCAAGAAATAGAATGAAGAAAATATTTAGGAAATAAACTAAAGTGAAAAAAAWATATATATATCTTAAAGTTACACAAGAAAAGTACATAACAATAACAAGGCTATGTACACGGGGTACTAGGCTGCTTGATGTGGTCAATGCAAAAGGTTCGCTACTCTCTGCGGGCGCTTCGTTTCAAAACCATATTAGCCTACATACTATGGAACGTGCTGTCATTTGTTCAATATTGAGAGTTGAGAAATAATACTCACATAAAGCTTAGGCTCTCCTCTCTTTATCAAAGTTGCTTTACAAACCGTGTTTCCCCCACAATTGCAATGTTGAAATGTTGTGCAATCATCGTATGCTTGCGCTTATCAGAATGTATATTTCCCTCTACTTTGTGCGCACAGGGGGAGAAAGGGAGCGAAAGCTGGCAGCGAAATAGGGACAGGGCATATACTTTCATTCCATGGATTTTAATAATACACATTACTGTTGACCAAATAATGGTTTTACAACCAAAAAAACAGCGTATATATCCACAAACCTCCACAGGACAATGATACAACGTCCAGAGAACAACCCTGGGGACGTCCCCGGAACAAACCAGAAACTAGACTAAACCTTCACAGGACCATGGCACAATGTCCAGATGACTTTAGGCAACCATTTCGTGACGTTCTGGGGATGGCCTAACGATTAATTTTGTTTGCAGGGTAACCTATCTAGCTGCATATTAGCCTATTGTAGATTCAGTAAATATGGCTATATTGGCCACCTGTGTGCCAAGCATTTTGGTAAATGGAACACACAGCTGAATTGAACAAGAGCATATCTGTTTCGACAAAAATATCTAGCAACTGTTTGTTTTTATCAAATGTCTCACCTGGTGTGTATGTAACTGTTTAGGGTGAGCTGTGCCTCGTCCTGGAGTGCGGCAATGGCACTGGCGTTGCGGAAACTCCTCAACTCCRACCCGTCATGCGTTGGCACTGCTTGACGGGAAAAGGCATAAACAGCATGGTTACTGACTGCCATTATATTCACGCTGCACCTGACAAATGCATTGCTTTCAATGGAAATGTTCATACATGAAAAAATACTTCAGACATCTGCAATTGTAATGTTAAAAAAACATGTTATTTGGTTTTTATGTCCTTGACTGTTCGATTAAAAAAATACAAAATATCTGAACTATTGGTGGGAATTGATTGGAATTGATTGGAATTGAAATGGAATTGACCCCAACCCTGCAAGGTGCAGGGTTGGGGTCAATTCCATTTCAATTCCAATCAATTCAGAATGTACACCAAATTCCAATTCCAAATGTTCATAATTGAAAAGCATTGAAGATAATTGGAATTGGAATTTCAGTGTTCTTCCTGAATTGACTGGAATTCAAAAAATCGTGTAGGCACGGGTGGGCCTGGATGGGCCCAGGCCAACCCAGTGGGGAGGGAGACCCACCGAATCAGAAAAAAAAGGGGGGGGGGGGTGAAATGCTCTCTACTTGCCAGGGTTCCAAACGGGACATTATTTGCCTTTTTACCTAAACATGCAAACATCATTAAATATAATTCTTATCATCATTATTCACGATTCAGTCAGGATTATCCGTAATCACACATTAATAATATAGACGTGTTTAGAAACATATTATTTTCTTATTTACAATAAACGTGACTCCAAAATGACACAATATATTATTTACCATTCATTTATAATGGGCCCAAAATAATCTGAAACGCAACCAAAACAAACAGCAAATGCATCCAACAAATTGGTAGAGTCACAAGCTTGATGTAGTCATTGCGTGCTATGAATATGTGACCAAATACTTCACTTTTTACTACTTTAAAACAACACTTTTGGTCCCATAAAATAGTGGGACTATGTACAAAAAGTGCTGTAATTTCTAAACGGTTCACCCAATATGGATGAAAATACCCTCAAATCAAAGCTGCACTTTAACATCAGATTCATTGTATCATTTCAAATCCAAAGTGCCCGAGTACAGAGCCAATACAACACAAAATGTGTCACTCTCCCAATACTTTTGGAGCTCACTGTAAGTCAGTGCTTCTTTTGCGATATGCCCCATTCCACTGACTATTTCATTTGTTCATTTGGCAAACAAGACARCTCATAGTCCAGTTTCTTTATCACAGTCAACACAAATATATTTTAGCTTTAATGAGCTTTAAAAATGCTAAACTTTATCTCAGCCTAATGGCAAAATGTGTACAACAGCATGAGATTAGCTATAAAGCTGCACATTGTTATATTTGCCCCATGGCAAAATGTGTAGAATTGCTGTCCCCCCACTAACGAATATCTGACTATTTTACTGAAATTAAATTACATTGACCCCAACGCTGCCTTCTTATGACTTTAGTGAGGATAATTTAATTTAAAATAAATGTTGAGTACCCCCTCTTCAACTCACCAGCTTTAAACGTGACGATGCACTTCAAACAGGCGAACTCAGTTGCGTCCAGACGCAGCTGTCTGAAGCAGGTAACGACCTCTTGCAGGGTTTGTATTTCTGAGATTATTTTATTCATCCGCTGGGACTCTGTGTTGTCTGTATTCATACCTTCATTGGGAGGGGGGGGGGCAACAATAACGATATTAGCTACGAAACAACGAAACATATGCAGAAACATTTACAAAGTTGTGTTACATTGTACTGAGGATAATGTGAATATTTCGAAAAACGCAAAATCTGTCTCCATTTTCGTTCTGAAAATTGAAACGAAAATAATCTAAACGAAACATAACGATAGTAAGTAGCCTAAGTACAATAAGTAGAGTTAACCTGTTGATCATATAGGTTACATACCGGAAACAGCGAGCAGGGTGTTGGAGTCCACCGGAATGGCCCACTGCGCTATGCCCAGAACAAACAGTTCCCTCCAGGCTTCCTCCAGGAGGATCAGCTGCAAAACGGATTACAAACCTCAGTCAGCCCCCATGAGCATGGCTAATATACGTTTAAGAAAATATAGATAGGGATGTATGCTTTGCACACAGTCATATTATTCGATTAACGGATTTAGGCCTATGGAATTGCAACTTTTCTTTTTGGAAAGGGATAGCTTAATAAAGTCGCTATTTGGATATACTGAATATAGTGGCTTACCTGGTCAGGTAAGGCGAGCGTGGAGAAGGCGGGCACGCTCTTGGCCCACTTGATGCTCATGAACAGCAGGCGCGCGGCTGACTCACACACCGACTCAGTGGCAACCTCATAGAGRTACATGGGCGTGCCGCTGACCTCGTGAGGGTACTGCAATTCAAGAGGTCAATAAACAAATAGCGCATGTGGGTGCTATTTGAATAAGAAATAAATAATGTGTTATAGGACTAATAAATAACATGCTGATGTATACTGCACGTTGGTGACAAATAGTCCTATGTGTGTATCTCRTAAAAACTCTAAGCACCAACACTAGACTAAGATGTAGGCAATAAACTCATGTTGCCTGCGTTGGATTTAGGTGAAAACATGAATGACAGATTGTGTCCCTCGAAGCTGCTGAATCAGGACCGGAATATCAACTTCTAACCCGCTTAAATGTAGAGAAGATAAATAACTTTGCAACGTGCACGGCCTCGTTGACTCATTGCCCACATAGCGCTGCTCCGTGAGTGAAGAGCGAGCGGAGGACAGAGGCTTACCTTCGGGGTGGGCTGGGCCAGTCCCACGATGGCCTGCCTCTCCGGCGTGCAGGCTACTGTGCTCATCTCCAAGTTATGTGGCTCCAATTGTGTGACCGTAGTGAAAAAAGGTGGCCCCGGTAGGCTCGAGCCCGGGAAGTGGGTCGATGAACCGTTCACCTCTTTGTGCCCCCGGAAATATAGGGCGACCTGCTTGCGTATGGTGGACGTCCTGGGACCCCTCTCGTGCTGAACGGCTAAGAAATGGAGAGCAGGGACAAGACTCTTTAGTAAAATAATGGTCTGTGAATGCCTTATTTTTAAAAAAGTTTTTATTTTGTTCGAAGATTGGTAAGGTAAAAGGCTTAGCCTCTCATGCGAACTTTATGAAAACGTCCACTGTTTACCTAGCTCTCAGCTGATTCCGTTAAATACAGTTTTCCATCCGATTTGGCCACCCTAAACCGAAATGTCATAGCGGGCGTATAGCCAAAATAATTATTTAATTAAGCCTGTTTACCATCTTTATTCATGTTCACTTCGATACACTTTTTCAAGCGACACGCTCGGCATTGGTTTCTGTGCGTTTTGTCCACGGGGCATCCTCCCTATGATGGAAAAGAGAGAGAGAGGGAAAGAGAGAGACAGAGAGCGAGAGGGAGGGAGGAGGAAGCGAGAGAGAGAGAGAGAGAGAGAGAGGTAGAGAGAAAATCACAAGAAAATTAACACGTTGTTTGAGGGAAGAGAAAATCTACAGGTGAAGGATGTGTTATTATCATAGCTATTGACTCTATACCCCGCGGCTCAGCAGCGGTCTTATCCCCGAGGATAAGTAGGGTTATCCCGCCCACTGCTGGCTAAATCCTCGGGTTAGTGTCATTACATTAGATTGGATTACACCTGGTAAATTAAAGCAGGACTGTGTTTAACGCCAGTCAATGGCCCTGGTAGGTGATGCAATTAGGCCTTGCCGTGCCCTGCATCGCCGGGCCCTCTCAGAGACACATCTCAGGGGAGATTTAACCCTGCAGACTCAAGGCTGACCAATAACGTAAGACGCGTAAAAATGTGCAGTGTGTGCGCCAAAACTACAGGTCATATTTGCATACATTTAGGATAAAGTCAYCGCCTGAATTGAAAATAGATTTACCATGAAATTGAGAAACACTGTAGTTAGGCCTATTACCTGACAGCCTGATTTACAGACGTATGTTCTGTTTCTGCGGATGCTCCTCTTGAAGAAGCCAGAGCAGCCGTCACACGCATACACGCCATAGTGTTTCCCAGAGCTCCGGTCCCCACACACTTTACACGGGATATCCAAGATACGACCTGTATAAAAAATAAATACAAATTCATTAATTCATCTTTATTACTTGTGATAGTTAATGTACTTTGTGCCTCAAAATCAAGAATCAGAAAGGTGTTTTACGCGTCATCAAAGGCTTGGAAGAGCACCCATCAGAATAAATGCTGTATTCAAACTCATGCACTGTACCCCCTCCACCTCATCACCCCCTCCCTCCCTTTTAATGAGGGACGACAAAACAAAATACACAACGTGACAATGGGCAGCGTCCCGTGCCTTAATAGGTCGCCCGGCCATGGGCATGTACACGCGCGTGTATCTTGTGAGTTCGTGGGAAGCGTCATATCTGAGGTCTCTAAAGACAATGCCCGGGGGCACACAATGGAGACATTAGGGAAAGTGTTAACTTAATGATTTTCCCCATTGAACCTCGTCTGACTGCCCCGATCTCGACAAGCTGCCAACTCCCCCTCATAATGGGAATCGACAGCTGCTTTATCCCGCAGGTCTATAGGCCTGCGGATTAGGGAGTGAGACAGCACAGAGAATAATGCGCACCAACTCGTTTCACCAACTCAAATGAAGTGTATGTAAATTGACCCGGGAGTAAATGAAACAAAATTGATTTCTATAAAGATTTGTATTCAAATCTATTTGAAAGAATTATATTTGTATGTATATGAGGGAGTATTTTTATGGCGGGATACGCCGGCTATGTAATTACACTGACGTTTTGCCACCTGCTCATTGATTCACCAGTGACCATCAAAAAGGATAGCATGGGAATTCGGATACAACCCCATAACGACAGAGCAGCAAAAACAATCGACTTCGGCGAGGAGTTGGGACTTCAATACACCAATTATACAAAGGGTCTCAAGAGTGGTTGTCTATTAGGCTACATTTCTATATCACGGGGTTAAGGATTAAAAAATCCAGTATACATCTAAAATATTTAGAAAAAATATTTGATGCCATGGCTACAAAAACAAATAAATAGGCGTAAACGAAGTGACTCAAACTATTCGTTAAAAAATAATGACTGTATAACCTTTAAAACAATTAATACAATTTGACAATAGCCTAATTGCGGATCTGAAACTATTATAGGCCTAGAAGTAGGCCTAGAAGTAGGCCTACGCTTAGAAGTAGGCCTATATAACGAATGAATCCAATATAACAATGTTTTCCTCACTGAACAATTATAATTAGGCCTACGCACTAATAAAGGGCAGAATTAATATAATGCTGTTGGAGGAAAATAAAATAAAATGAGCTTGATTTTGGTGTGAGTGGGAACACGTCTTAACTTCTCTCCATGGGGGTCCCATTCGTCGCCATTGTGTGCCGTAATTGCTTAAAAATATATGGCATATTCCATTACCTTGATTACCATCAGTCCCAAAACCTGCTGAAAGACGTTCGTTTTACTGACTGAGCGAAAGATTTTTGTGACCAGCCATAATGTGTGCAATGAACTTGGAGGAAAGCAATAGGCAAAAATAATGATTGTGATGTTGATGTAAATTATTCTAATTAAAAAGCTATAATAAAGTGAATAAKTGTAGATTAGGCTACTGCCTGAGATTTGCCAAGGCCTAAATAGCAACCAACCAGGCATTGGTGAAACGAATAATAACCTATGCGTTTTAGGCATATTTGGTTTGGACGTGCATTCAGTTTAGCAACACTTTATGTAAGAATAAAAATACATGGAAGCTAGTACAGAATATATAATATATGGCTAATTGTTGTCTCATTATTCCAGTTATTTGCACACACATTCTGTATTTCAACGTACGCACGCGCACGCACGCACGCGCGCGCACACACACACACACACACACACACACACAGACAAATAGACATCATCACGACTAAGTTGTTTAACAATAACTGGGCTAGCATGCAATGCTGGCACATTGGCCCATTGTCCTACCTCGATAACCCTCAGTATAGACTTTCGAAGTGCAGGACTTTAAATTGGAAACAGCAAGAAACTGTAGCCTATAGTTTGTGTTCTTATTCAGCCTCGTGTAGGCCTAGATAGTATGTGTCTTTCGCACACTATTTCAGGAACATTCTAACCCGAACCCCTTTTACATGTTTTACCTCTATTCCTTCTCTCACCTCCTCAGTCTTGTAACTCACTGTACTTTTCCATGAGATACTAATGCTATAATAATCAACAACAAATAACTAGAATGAAACAGGTAATTCATCAGCGCATTATCTTGTACAGTGCTCAATGAGTCATATTTGTGGGGAGTATGCCTAGGCTACCATTCTCAGATTTGAAAATTTAAAAAAAGCAATTTTATGTAATAACAAAATTGACTTCATCATTTAAGTTATAAAACGGGTTAGCAGATGTAGCCTACAGTAACTCCAWGGGTAAACGCAAATTGTCGCTGACTTTATTTCAGAATGTTTCAACGCTTTTCACATAATATCCTATTACTTTTCGATTAATACATGTTTGAACTAATACAATTATAAATACATGAATACCTAATTATATGTGAAGGACAAATAGGAACTGTAGCCTACTTACTTGACTTAACATTCAGAATATCCAAACACCCACTTGTTGAACAGGTGGGTTTGCTCATCATGGACAGTGTCGTTCTACACTGTTTTATATTTTAACAATCAAAATCCACTGTCGGTGCAAAAGTAACAGCTGAAGAATATCAAAAAATGAAATATAGCCTACAGTTTTCCTTAAAACAATTCGATTTCTGTAATGTCGCCCAACTTGATATTTTCCAAGGATGACCAAATTCTAGTTACCAAGATGGATTTTGGAGTATTTGCAAATCCTGGACGTTGAGTCACACAAGGTCCAGGCAGTGTGGACAGTAGCGCGAAAACCGGATAGAGATCCGTCTACAAGCGGCGAGTGGCAACAGCTCCACCGTTGCTCGGAACTCAACACCGCGCACAAAGTTGTTTAGAGAACTGCCGGATCGGCGCTCGGACGGACTACCCAGCGAGTCCAGTCTAAACCAACAAAAAACAAGGCTCTTCTTAACTGTAATATTTACGAGAAGTGTCAGAAAAGGCGGAGGGTGGAGAACTCCGCTTGCTTCACCCACTTAGCTTTTCCATGCTTTCTACTCCCAACTTCTGTGTGCCAGCATGACGTCACCCGGCTCACAGGGACTCGCTTGGAGGCAAGTGAAGTGGGAAAGAAAACACTGGGCTGTATAGATGCGACTATCGGTGAATTAATATTAAGGGGTGTTGTACATCGCTATTGAATTATTCTCTCTATGTCTTACCATTCTTTCTGACTGCTGCGTCTATAATGTTTTAGTGCAAATGTTTAAATGGGTGCAACCTCTTCAAAGGTTAGTTAACATATTTGAACACAATTGAATGTGCACCTGTTGCGCTTCTGTGCATGGTGCATTAACTTCAAAGTGAGTTGTTACTAGTATTGTCTGAAACGAATGTCGATCGATTATC
Organism: Salvelinus sp. IW2-2015; assembly: GCF_002910315.2. Classification (NCBI taxonomy): domain Eukaryota; kingdom Metazoa; phylum Chordata; class Actinopteri; order Salmoniformes; family Salmonidae; genus Salvelinus; species Salvelinus sp. IW2-2015. The sequence continues at coordinate 11,187 of NW_019942757.1, read as the reverse complement.
ATCGAGAGAGGGTGAGTTATGGATTTTGTCAACGGTAGACCGTTTGGGCATCCCTCCAGGGCTATGTGTGAAAGACAGCGGTTCCCACAGACCTTTTGTAGTCGGTAACGAAGCAGGGGTTCTGGGTCGGGGACTCACACGCTAATGTAGCCTCAACTAGAGCAGTGTGGTGGTCTCTCCCTCGCCACCTTTGCCCGCTTGCCGGGGCGGAAAGATGCAGCCTCTCCTCTTCGTCTGAGGAGCAGGGAGTGCCGGGGAGCTGGGGCGAGGGATCCGCGCCGGTAGACCCATCATTGACTCACTGACCCTGACAGCTTGTGACGCTTTCGCCCGGTAACTCCAGAAATCCATAATTCTGTTTCTAATTATGAACATTCCCACGGTAGCCCAGAGGTCATATGGACGTTTAAAGTGTCGATTTAAACAGACAAGGGCGGGGTACAATGGCGTAGTTAATTGCAATTAGTCGTTGTCATGTCTTTCATCGTTAAAAATGCCTTAATCATGGCTTGCTTGGTTGAGTCAGTTTTGAGTATGCTCGAGCTGGTCCAAGTACTAACTTCTCTAAGTATGTTATAAATAAATACAACGGATATGTTAAAGCTAGAATACTTAACTGAAACAATAACAAAGCTGGCATCCGCCTCTATTTTGGTTTTGGTAAAACCTGAAAGATGTGCCTGGAGAAATGTAACCACTCTCAAATTCATTGACATAGCTATGGATGCAAGGACTGACCGTCTATGATATACAAAGTTATAGTTTTAACCATGTTTTGAGTCTATACATTGTTTGTCTACATTTACATTGGAAYAAAACAAGCTGATATTTTGGGTTCTGATGGGGTACGACGGGTGAACTAATCTCATGAGGCATTTAGGCCATACGTAATATTCTTCAACAATCAATGGGTATGTCATTAATAAATTCAAAAATGGATGTCGCAACTAAGGATTCTAGTTTTAATGAGCAAACTACACAAGTTGATATACACAGGCTACAAGTGCAAGTGCCTCAGATACTGTCTAAAAAAAATAAAACGTATTTTAGTAAACGTTGTTTTTACATATGAAGGAAATAATTGCTTTCACAAAATKTTTATGATATTCCATATTTAGTACAATGAGCTTTATTTCACACAATTGTTTCTATGCTAGGCTATGCCAGGAAGGGGGGGGGGGAATGTGCGAGATAATCTCCCTAATCCTCGTCATTCACTGATAGCCTTTACACAAATATAACCAACATCATTGTTGCCCGAATTGCTTGCTTTAACTTTTTGTTTTAGTAACTCCCTTCATCTCCAGCAGTCAATGAAAAATCGTTAACAAAGGACAGTGGATTGTCTAGGGGCCTATCTGTTTTTTTGCTTGACGGCATCAGTATGCATCTATACTTACTGTAAATTGTCTTTAAAAATTCGAGAGATTTATTGGAAGTCATTACAACCCTATAAGCTATAGAATGCAGATATCACCACCGTGAATTGTTCCACTATGAAAATCAAGGACGAACCGATCTTAATAGGCATATACATTATTAAAGAAATCATAAACAGGAAACATAAGTCTGTGAAAAAGAAATGGGCTATTAAATAATAAAATAAGGTGAATGAATTAAAATGTTCTAGTTTTAAAATATGCAAATCTTAAATTATACAATCAGCATCACAAATTAGTCAATAACGGATGGCTAAATAACGGATGGCTAGACTACAGTAGTAAACAAGTCAAATTTCATCACCATGGACTGCACCGATGAAGAGTCGACAAAACATGAGAGACAGATAACTGGCGTTGAGGTCTGACTGTGGGTTGGGATGAGGGGTGAAGGTAGAGGCAATCACCCAGACCTTGCCCTGTGTCCACAATTTCGGGTTTAGTGAAGTGTGGGGGACTGTGTTCATTGTCTTGAAGGGCTTCTCTGGAAAACAAAGTTGGAATGATTAAAAAAATTAAATAAACTGCAACCTCAAAAAGTCATCATGCAATTACCATCCACTATAATCCCACATTTTATTCSCACTCATATTTGTGGCCCTACATTAACATGCCCCTATGGATGGGTGCCATTGTTACATTTTAGTGACCCTTGGGGCATTGGTCTGGGCTTACCACGGGCTCTGTTTCTATTCCGCTATCACTACCATGCCAGTGTCCCAGTTTCCTTACCACTACTGATCCCAGACAGCCAGAGGGATGGCACACCCCCTTGACCTGTTGAATGATGGGTGGCCAGACTACCATCCCTGGCCCACTACCCTCCATTCCTTCCCCCCTACCCCTCTCCACCCAACCATTCCTGAACCACTAACTCCACCCACCCACCCACCCACCACACCCACCACCCACCCCCCACCCACCTCCCTCCACCAAACCCGGCCTGTCAGGGGGTCAACCCAGGGCATCCCTCTCTCTGTCTGTTTCTTTGGGATTGGTACAAAGAGGAAGAAACACCCAGCCTCTCATAGACTCGGACTCCCTGGTCGAACACACATCACACAGCACACACTAACAGGCACATCTCCTATCCCGCAGACACACCTACACCCCTACACTACCCTCTACTTGTACAACAACACACCTGGCTGCAGTTAACCAAATTCACCTAATAGGAACCTTACAACAGCTCACCATGCCAGAACCCAAACCTGCCACAAGTCGGTGCCGTACGGTTTGGTCGGTGCGGTAGGATTCTCATTTGATAAATCTATTTGGGGCAAATTGTCAGTGAGAAACTTCCGCTCGAACTGCCTCGGACAAAACTGGCTGTTGGGGAGAGCAAATCCTGCTGCATGAGGGTGGGGACAATGGGATTGAATGTGTTGATGTGCGGCCGGTGGCTGGGGAGGGACAATGGGCGGATTAGTCCGTCCCCTGGCTCACTGATTTGAGATGGCTCCTCTCGGGCCCTCACTGTGGGGAGTCCCATTGTCCACCTCCTGATTCCCACTTCTCACAAACTCCAAACAAAAGTCAATCTCTTTCTCAAGGGGGAAAAAAATATCAACCCGGGCCATATTACCCTCTCCACTCCGGAAAGTGACTCAAAACATTATTTGCCAGGGATGACTAACTCTGCTAACTTCTTCAACTTTTCTAATTCTCCCCTCTTCTTCTTCTCTCTCGCCTTCCTTTATTTAGGGTTTCTATCTGAGGGTCCATGGTGGGTAGTGGGAAGGTTCTATACCCCTCCTTGATSTGAAGGACTCTCAGCTGGTGTTTTCCGAGTGAAGTGGAGCTGTAAGGCACCTGTTGGAGGCTTAGGCCTGCAGCCTGCAGCTTTGCGGCTCGTGGTCCATTAATATTAATATATAGCTACAGAGATGCCATCACGGRCCGCTCTGAAATCGGTCTGATGTCGCCCCTGGGTTCCCTCTGGACCGACCTCTGCTTTCAGTCACTCGTGAAGAGCCCCTTCTTTTCTTTATTTTTTCCCGTCTTCGCTTTTTCTTTTTTTCTATGAAAAGGCTCATTAACAAATTATGACAGCTGAGTAGAGAGGCTTAGGCCGTTCACACTGCAAAGACAAACATGTTAGAGCCTAGGAGGCCAGAGAGCAGGCTGCAATATAGCAGAGTAGGGAGCACTGTTGGGCTGGCTGCTTATAGCTGCTGCATGACTTCATTGATCTATCTATGCATCCATCCACACATCTGCTGTGTACAGAACAAACTGTCTACTGTATACACACAGTTACAGGGCCTGCCGAAACTATACAATGAGGCATTTGGTTATGATTATGATAAGTAGAATTGACACTAAGCAGAGGCTTATGTTATTCATTTTGGATTCCTTAATGTTCTGAGTTCAAAGACTTTAATAAAACAGGGTGAAATACTATATTCTAAGGAGGTACAATAACTATATTGAGTAGTTGCACAGTATCTGAAAACTAATTTCAGGCTCAAGACAAAAAAGCATTAAAGAAAAGTGTACAATGAAACACACACACACACACACACACACACACACACACACACACACACACACACACACACACACACACACACACANCACACACACACACACACACACACACACACACACACACACACACACACACACACACACACACACACACACACAGTCTAAATGCCAGCACTAACATTCTATCATGTCTGTGAACACTACGACAAAGACTGGTCGTGGTCGTCAAATGGATTAGTTAAACAATGGTCGTCATTAGGTTTGACCACAACAATGGTCGCGGTCATCTCTGGGTTCAACTGCTATCATCATGGTAGAGTGAGAATCATTATACTCAAACCACTCATTTTGTTGTGGTTGCAGTCCTCAGACAATCAGTTTAAAGTCACGGTCAACCCTCAGGTGTAACAGAGCTCCATGCCCAAGTTGGCTGACCAGGCCTGTGTACGAAGTGGCATCCTAGTCCCTTTACTGTATAGTGCACTACTTTTGATCAGGGCCAATAGGTAGTGCACTATACAGTATAGTAAATAGTCTGCCATTTCAGACACTGCCCAGGTTAAACTGTCATAGTTTGGGGTCATGATCCTGCCTGTCATTGACCCCATTTAACCCTACAGCATTGGAGTTGTCATGAAGACCCTCACAGTCACTTAGTGTGTCTTAATACAGAGCAGACCAGGTGGCTGGGTGTTACTGGGGTCTTTACTYAACACTCAATTACAATTTCCACAACACGTGTTCAATTATGCAAATCATTATTATATAACAAACAAAGAAAGAAAAAATAATAACTCATAAACCACACAAGTTTAAACTAAAAATGTATCTTCTAGATACTGTTAAAACAATAAAGAATAAAAAGCATATTGAATTCAAATCTTTTCAATAGTGAAAGATGAACAGTACCATTGTGACGTGGGCACTATGTTGTTGACGATGTGTGTAGGCTACTGTGGGAAGATCACACCCCGGTCATTATGTGAGGGAGGCTTGTCGTCTGACTAGGGGGGGCACAGGGTCAGTAGGGATAGTGAGGTTAATGCTATTGTCTTTCAGAGAAAAAAACCACACTGGYTGTGTTGTTGTGGGGACTCAGGGCTGTCCTCTCTTTGACCGGTATGTTGTTAGGCCAATGCAACCTCCAATGACCCAACTGCTGGGATGCAGGTATTGGGTCACTTAGTTGGGTTGTTTTCTTWAAAAAKAGCAAGGTTGGGTTTTTGATTCTGGTTATTGATGCTGGGTTGTTGAGATATGACCCAGCGGGTCAGATCAGCAGAGTGGAGGCATAGCTTAGTAGGGGTGTGGCTTTTCGCTAGTTCTTTTTGGTCACCCGCGAGAGTAAAAGTCATTCMGGTTCATCTGTTCTGTTGTATTTTTATCACAAGTTAAGGTTGAACACTGACAATCTTGTAGTTTTAATGAGGCTTACACAAGTGTATGAGTTCCTCAAGAGCCTATGCATATCTAAATGTTTGTATAGTTACTCCTTTGTTGCAATAAAATAATGTTATTCATTTTATAATAAAATATGTAATGTGCAAAACTATTGAAGGAAAATTGAAATTTGCAGTGTACAAATTTAACATCATGAACAGGAATAACATTTACCTTCACGGGTGACCAAAAATAACTATCTGAAAGCTACACCCCTAATAGGCTACGCCTCCTGAAAATAAACTATGGATTACTTAGAAAAATAGGCCCAGCTGCTGGGTCAACCCTTGAAAGTGAATAAAAACTCAATTGACGGTTAAATTAAAGCAATCCAAACAACCCAACTGACAAGGTCAAAATAACCTAAACTGGGTTGTTTTTAACCCAGCATTTTTTAGAGTGAAAGCACTATGATGATGATTTGTTTTACGACTACTTCATATTTTTTTCTAGGAAGGAGGAATGGGGCAGGAGGTAAACGATTGGGGAGGCTTCGTTCTTGTAAAAAGTCTTAACAATAATGTTGGCAAAGAGGTATGTCTTTGTTTCTAAAGTTCACCTATTTTTTCAAGTCAGTGCAGCGTCTTTCCCATCCTTTAATTCCCCACTAAAGTTTCAGATGCAAACAAACAGATGCTGTCCTTTAGCCCTTACGCCCCAACCAAGAACTATGATTCATAACCTTTGTGGCGAGAGAGAGAGAGAGAGAGAAGAGAGGAGAGAGAGAGAGAGAGAGAGGAGAGAGAGAGAGAGAGAGGAGAGAGAGAGACGAGAGAGAGAGAGAGAGAGAGAGAGAGAGAGAGAGAGAGAGAGAGAGAGAGAGAGAGGCTTATTTAGAAGACTTCCTTTATTGGAACATGTGCAGGCAGTTCACTCACAAAGGACTTAAATAGGATATTTTCTGTTCCCTATAGTTACTTTCCCCTTTTAAGTGCAGAGAGGGAAAAAAGTAAGTTTACAACTCCCTCCTCAATGGGGGCTCTTCACTCTCAGGTTTCTGGGACCTGAGTGACCTACGAAAGTTAATTAGGAGGTTAACAAAGAGCGAGCCGGAGCAGAATGCCTCCCCTCTCCTCCAGCCAAAGATGTCATCCATTAATTAGGAAAATCTTTAAGGTGGCCTTATTGAATTTACCGAAAGCCCGGCAGTTGGAGGGCAACAGTTTTTTGATCAAGCCCTYCCCCAAACAATGCTTTTTCTGGGGGTTAAAAAAGAAGAACAAGAACAAGAAGAAGAAGAAGAAGAAGAAAAAGGGAGGAGATTGATAGGGTTGGAGGAGAGAGTGAGAGAGCGTGAAAGAGAGAAAGAAAAAAAGGGAAAAGAAAAATAATACATGTATGGGTTTCCAGTGCGGTACAGTTTAATGGGGGTACAGCTCAGATTCACATGGGTATGGGGGGCATACTTTTAGGATGATGTCATGCAAAGGCAACCTGGGGGCTTGGGAAGAGGGAGAGGGAGAGGGAGGAGGAGGCAGCATGGGTGTATGAGGGTCGTAGGAGGGCTCACCATGCTCAAGCCACATGGGCCACTCAAAGTTAACATTGCTGTCTGCATCTGGGCCAAGTCCTTTTCTTTTGCAGATCTGGGAGAGGCTTTCCTCAGCACACACCCTGCACCACCACCCTCCTTTTGCAAATCAGGGCAGCACCTTCTTGACAAATATCTCCTAGTTAACTAACTGCTGAAATTCAGGGGGGTAAAATAATCATGTAAGTTAACAAATTAGTGAGTAAATTCACACACATCAGGTATGCTTGCTTTCAATTCAGTCTTATTTACGTAAATACACCCATAACCGGGTAATGCATAATTAAGTCAAAATTCACATTCCTCCCGCAACAATAAAGCATGTTTGAATTAACATGTAGTGAAGTATCTTTTGATTTTGCACAGTAATWATTTTTGTTGACTTTTATGAGAATATGAGTGAAATGTCTCACAATAGGATACGCCTGGGCCTGTCCACAAGCTCAAAGTAACCAATCACAGAGGTCGAGTAGTGAATGAGGTGAGCCCCCTCTTCTCCATAAAGGGATCCACTCGCCCACCAACTGGTCATTCTCGAGCATGCCTCTCTTCCTTGCGCTCTCACTCATATTCTCATGGAACCGGTTCTATTTCAGTTCTATTTCAAATACTTGTTTCGATGTCTCACTATGGGATATAGCCAACTCCCGTAACGCAGACATGCTCTCCGAGCCCGGGTACTTCCAACAGCATCACCCAACAGAGGCTCTGACACTAATTGAGTATGCCCGACAAAAAAGGTACAGTGACAACCAGTCGGTAAAGACCTCATAAAAGTATGAGGGGTGGCCCCATAAGCCAAAATGCAAATCCCCCATCAGCAGATGCCTTAGAACAATGCCCAAGAGGTAGCCATATCTCTCGTGGAACAAGCCCTTCAGGGCTGTAACCCTTGCTATTATATTTTCCAATACAATAGCTTCCACWATCCAAAAATAGCCATTGACGAGGTAGGGGGCCTCCCTTTACAAAGATAGCCATTAACAAGGTAGGGGGCCTCCCAAAAAAATGCAGGGGTTGTTGCCGCTGAAGCGCAAAACTCTCGCTTTCATCTAAGAAAATGTGCAAGGCACATGCTGGACACAAACGGTGGAGTGTAACCACAAACTCCAGGGCGCAACAACACAGAGGCCACTGACCCTAGGCATAAAGGTGGGGTTTGTGTACCAAGGTTCCCAGGAGGACACCGGGGAAAACTGAAGGCACGAGCGGTGGGCTGACAGCACGTGCAGCCCACTCACTCACTTTGCAGGTATAGGGAAAAGCGGGTTAGAGAAATATTACCTCCCTGCTTTTCAGCGGCACAAAGTTCGCCATGGAAAAGCTTCAAGCACAATAGAGGGCTTGAAGTTGTGTCACAAATCACCTAGCAACCGCACCAAGTGTCATGTTGGAAGACCAAACTCAGTCTGTTGAAATTCCTCCAATCGTCCACATGGCTAGCTGCATTTTGCATTTTGCTACCAATGGAAACTTTGGGAAGATTGGCCATTATTTAGTTTTTCTAAGGACCCAGAAAACAGAAGCAATGGGAGAACCTATTCAAGTAAATAAATATATGTTGAAAGTGATAMAAATTCAATGTATTATTAGCTAGCTTGTACAGAAACGTAGCTAGTGTGCAGGCTAACTCAAATGAGCTGCTAACATAATGTTAGCTAGTTAGCTAATTATACATACTGTATAGCTAGCTACGTGAATTAAATCACAAATTTGCTAACTTCATATTAGCTAGTTAGCTATCTACATGTATTTATCATTCTAACTCCAAATGCATTTGTAGCTAGGTAGATAGCTAACAGCCATGGAAGAGGTTGAAGGGATTAGCTAGCACCTCCAGCTATCAGAGAAGGAAGAGTAAGCTACTCTGGATAGGGCAAGTAGCTTTGTGGGAGGAGGTTATGAAACTATTCTCCAGTTCTAGTCCCTAGCGAGAAAGTATAATAAGGCCTGTTTCTTTGTTTTCTGTCCTCGGATACAGAGAGCCGTCAAACCTTGTCTGCAGATGAAGAGGTCCCAGTGAATGTCCCAAGAGAATAAGGGTACATCCTTGTATACCATGGTACAATTGGAGCAGGCCAACCCTGCTGGGTGTGCAAGGTTCTGTTCCAGGCCAGTACTAACACACCTGATTCAATGTATCAAACCTAATTAGTTAATAATCAAGTGTGCTTTTGCTGGGCTGGAACGGAAGTCTGCTCACCCAGTAGATCAGGGATCAGTGGAGCGATGTTGGCCACCTCTGGTATTGACATTTCTTTGTTCACCTTTACATATATGACTTAGCTTACTTGTACACTTTGAAATTATATGGGGTGGCAGGTAGCCTAGTGGTTAGAGYGTTGGACCAGTAACCGGAAGGTTGCAAGATTGAATCCCCAAGCTGAMAAGGTAAAAATMTGTTGTTCTACCCCTGAACAAGGCACCCACTGTTCCTTGGTCGTCATTGAAAATAACAATTTGTTCCTAACTGACTTGCCTAGTTAAATAAAGATATGAAAGTGTTGATTATTTGAAGATGTGTTTTAATTGTGAACTTAACTATTATTCAAGATAGTTAAGTTGATGTTGATTAATCACAGATCAATAAAGAGGGGAAGGGGCGGGCGGAGCTAGCATGTTGGAGTGAACGGCGGTGTGTGAGAGGCTGTTGGAGTGAACGGCGGTGTGTGAGAGGCTCCTGCAACTTTTTTGCGAAATAATCTAACTTAACCTACTTTATGATACTTTTTACAACAAACGTTTCTTTCTAATACAACATTATAACTTTCTGTGTAAAAATGCCGAGTAATAAGCGACCAAAGGACAATAAATCCACATCGGAGGCCTACTCCACACCAAACAACGAGACAGACATGGCGGAAGGCACAGGCAACAACGTGACACTTACAGAACTTACCCGGGCTTTGGGAGAACTACGTGTTGCTATAGCTGAGGATCTTAAGGCTACTATTGCTGAACTGGACACCAAAATCGAGAGCACCATTCGAACGGTCGCTTCGCAGGGCCAGAGTATTGTGGACATTGAGAAAGCTTCTGAATTCAAAGCTGGTAGGATCGACGAGTTAGAGAAGCTATGCTCGTCACTGCAGGATAGGGTGCAGAGGCTTTCTGTGAAAGTGGTCGACCTGGAGGGCCGTTCCAGACGTAATAACCTTCGCGTTGTTAGTCTGGCAGAGGGGGTAGAGGAGGGCTCTCGCCCCACCGACTTCTTTGCCAAGCTATTGAAGGATGCAATGGGATCGGATGTTTTGGCTTCGGATCCCCAGCTGGACCGTGTACATCGCACCCTTGTCCCAGTGCCTGGACCGGGCCAACGTCCTGGCCCAGTAATCATCTGTTGTCACAGTTTCAAGACCAAGGATCTTATCCTGCGTGAGGCCCGAATGAGGGGCAACCTGTTACATAAAGGGCACCCCTTCCGTATCTATGATGATTATGCGCCCGATGTGGCAAAGCACCGCGGCGGCTACAGAGATGTCATGACCAAACTCTACAAACTCCATCTTCGCCCAGCCTTGCTCTTCCCTGCAAGACTAAGAATTTCCCCGCCTTCCGGTGAGAAGATTAGGCTCTCCTCCGTTTTGGACGCAGAGAAGTTTATCCGGGAACATACGCCAATCCCCCGTACAGGTTAGAGTGCCTTGTCATTGTGTGTTAGGTTCTGCTCATGGACTCGAATGCATACTATACCATAACGGGTGAAACCGTATTAAACGGTCTCAACAAGGGCTACCGAACATGTGGAGGGCGGTCAGAGCTCTCCGTTTAAGTCACTTTAATTCTGGCTGTGTTCAGAGCGATGCCTATTTGGGATGCCTTCCAGGTTTGATCATTGACACTTTCGGATGAATATACTTATATTCCCCCATTTTTGTTTTGTTTCGTTATTTATTTTTCAATTCTTACATTTATTGTTATTACAATACCATTTATTTATTGCTTGCAGGGGACTGGGGGTGATGGTTGGGAAGGGGCAGACAGACACCTGGATAGCAAGTTGATGTTTTGTGCCGTTCTGCCTTTGTTTTAGCCGAGGGCCGCTCTCCCGATTAGATCCCCAACAGCCCTCTGTAGTGCTTGTGTCTGTGTAGGTGTGCGTACATATAATTATTATTTGTACTTTATAATTATTTTCTCTTAGCATTTTACTATTATGTATGTGTATATTTTAAATTAGTGTAGATTATTATTCTGGGGTATGAATGTTTGTGTATGTAGATGTAGGTATGTATGTGTATATATGCATATGTATGTGTGTGTGTGTGTATATGTATATATTTTTTT
>NW_019942756.1:329901-334624 GCF_002910315.2 Salvelinus sp. IW2-2015 | reverse complement strand
TTACATAAAACTTAATAACTATCACACAGATGATGAAAGTTAACTTGAGATCATAATCGTTTTCTCACCTCTCACTGTCATCCAGCTCTCTGGTGAATCTCCCTTGTCAGGGTATTTGCATTTGTAGAATCCTTCATCTGACTTGGATACTGCAGGGATGGTCATCTCTCCTGTGGTCTCATTCTTGATGAGTACTCCATCTTTGTAGAATCAGCCTTGATGTTTGAGCTGGTTGTCCGGTATTTTGCAGCGCAGAGTCACAGAGTCTCCTTCAGTCACGGGATGGACAGGGCTCTCCAGGATCACATAACCAGCTGTTTAACATAATATATAAATAATACTGTAAATCTGCATACTGGAGTCATCACCCTCAATATCTGATTAACTTGTATTTATAAGAGATGCAATTCAGTTACAGAATTGAACATCCTATTATCATGAAATGTTGTTGTGTGTGAATGTCGTACAATAGACATACCAGACACTGTGATGTTGACAGCATTACTGTACTCTCCTGATCCAGACTCACACCAGTACACTCCACTGGACGATGTGTATGTGTAGCTAATGGTACATGTAGACCCTGTTATTGATCCCCAGTTAGAGACACACCCTGACTCTACTCCTCTCTCTGTGTATCTCATCAGTCTCCATCCAGTAGAGTTCCCCTCTCCTCAAGCTCAGTGAGAGAGACTTTGATCTAAAAGTGTTGAGTTGTGTTTGGGACTTATTCTGAGAGACACTGAAGAATGCAGATCTGAAACAAAGAGAGACAGAATCAAAACCTTTATTTAAATAATATATATTATACAAATGAGGGAGACTTAAATATGTTTGAATGCAGTTAGTTACCTCCTGACCAGAGAAACTGAGGTTCACTGTAGAGTGTGTCATAGACTGGGTCTCCTCTCCCAGCTCTACACACATATCCTCCTGTGTGACCAGCAGGACTCAGGGTGTAGAAGCTCTCTGTAGTTCCAGTACTACTGTCAGATAGGGTCTGTACAGAGTATGATGAGTCTGATAGAGAGGGTAACCCAGCTCTGTAGGGAACAGTCCTGTACCAGGAGAACCTCCAGCCTGTAGACATCTTGCCAACTCACGCTCAGAGTCACTGAGTCTCCAGGGTTCAGCCACTGGAGAGAGATACTCAGGACAGCCTTGGGTTTATCTGTTAAGAAGGAAAGGCAGGTTTCAAACTTTTAATATAAAAAAATATTCTAGGTAACCATGACTCGTATAAGCTTAAATAGACTTACCAGACACAGTCAGTTGTACAGCATCACTGGTCTTGGAGATCTGTTTCCCTTTACACCCTCACAGGTATATGAACCACTGTTAGACATGTAGACAGGACTGATTCTGTACTCAGGCTTTGTGTTAAAGGGGATCACTGACTGACTATTCTTATACCATCTGTAGTTCCAGTCAGAGTCTCCTCCTCCCTGTATGTCACATCTCATAGTAACTGTTTCTCCACTGAATATCTGGGTCCAGTTGGGTTGAAGGGTCAGAAAAGTAACAGGCCTCTCTGCACAGACACACAGACAACTAACTGAATTAACAGCTACACAATTTTAAATGTGTGTATTTATCAATAGGTCTACTCATGAATATAGCTTCAAGTTAGCTACAGTTGTTGGGATACAGTAAGCAGACAAAATATTATACCCCACTTTCTATCAATGTAAAATAGCATCTTATTGATCCTAAAACTGTTTTAGACTCACCAGTAATGTTTATCTGGACTGGGTCACTGTACAGGGTGTAGTAGACTGGGTCTCCTCTCCCAGCTCTGCACCAGTACTGTCCTCCATCAGAGACACTGACCAGCTGAGTGTGTAGGAGTATACAGAGGTTGTGGTTACTGGTGTAGAGTCTGGTCTGTGTCTGTACCAGTAAAACTTCCATCCAGAAGACTCTACAGTACAGCTCAGTGTCACACTGTCTCCTGTGAATACGTCCTCCTTGTCTGAAGTCAGTCTAATCGACGGCTGATTATCTGTTGGATTTGCAATAAGGATTGAGTGGAAAGATCCAGTGTCCTGAAACACTATGACAACTACAACCTCAACAAGTTAGTGATGGAGCATCAATAGTGAACTCACCAGTAACACTGATGGGGAGGAAAACACTGAGTTGAGACCCCTGAGGCCGACCTGTCCTCACCCCAACACATCTGTACTGACCAGCCTGGTTAGACAGAGTGGTGATGGTTTGACCAGGCGTACTGGATTTGAAGTTGTTGCCTATAAACCAGCTGTACGTCCAGTCTGTGTACATTGATATGTCACACTGCAGAGTGACTGTCTCTCAGAGTAGAGGGGACCCTGAGCATAGATACTCACTGAGGCTGTGGGTAGAGCTGTTGAAACACAATGCAGTCAGTTGTTGATTCATACATAAGATGAGAACAAATATTGTGGAATCTTGCTATCGTGGTATTGATTCTAAAAGTTTATTATTGTGAATAAATGCGTTTGAAGTTTGTACATACAGCCTCTTTTTACTCTTTGTCAATGACTGAGTCTTAAGCTCACCAGTGATCTGGATAGAGATGGCTCTGCTGAATTGAGACTTCTGGGTCCGATCTCTCCTGGTCCCCATGCACCGGTACTGACCAGCCTGGTCGGGGAGAGAGATTGGTGATGGTTTTACCATGTGTACTGGAACCTGGTTGGTTGTTTATGTACCAGTAGTACGTCCAGTCTGTGTAGTCTGGTATGTCACACTGCAGAGTGACTGCTCTCCAGAGTAGAGGGGACCCTGAGGAGAGGGAGATACTCAATGTGGCCACGGGCTGAGCTGTGGAAAGAAACAAAATATATCCAATATACACTATGTGTACAAAACATTAGGAACTTTCCATGGCATAGACTGACCAGGTAAATCAGGTAAATCCATCCATGTCACCTGTTAAATCCACTTCAATCAGTGTAGATGAAGGGGAGTAGACAAGTTAAAGATGGATTCTTAAGCCTTCAGACAATTGAGACATGGATTGTTTATGTGTGCCATTCAGAGGGTGAATGGGCAAGACAAAAGATTGAAGTGCCTTTGAGAGGGGTATGGTAGTAGGTGCCAGGTGCACCGGTTTGCGTCAAGAACTTAAACGCTCCTGGGTTTTTCACGCTCAACAGATTCACGTGTGTATCAAGAATGGTCCACCACCCTAAGAACATCCAGTCAACTTGACACACCTGTGGGAAGCATTGGAATCAACATGGGACAGCATCCCTGTGGAACGCTTTTGACACGTTATAAAGCCCTGACGAATTGAGACTCTTGAGGGAAAATAGTGGACGGTTGCAACTCAATATTAGGAAGGTGTTCTTAATGTTTTTTACTCTCATTGTAAATGATTATAGTTACCCATGTAGATGTTTAAGTGATTAGTTAGACTCACCAGAAATTGTCAATTGTACAGCATCACTGGTTTCAGAGCGCTTGATTCCCTTCACACCCTGACAGGTATATGAACCACTGTTAGACATACTGTTGAAGTCGGAAGTTTACATACACCTTAGCTAAATACATTTAAACTCAGTTTCACAGTTCCTGACATTTAATTCTAGTAAAAATTCCCTGTTTAAGGTCAGTTAGGCTAACCACTTTATTTTAAGAATGTGAAATGTCAAAATAATAGTAGATAGAATTATTTATTTCAGCTTTTATTTCTTTCATCACATTCCCAGTGGGTCAGAAGTTTACATACACTCAATTAGTATATGGTAGCATTGCCTTTAAATTGTTTAACTTGGGTCAAACGTTTTGGGTAGCCTTCCACAATAAGTTGGGTGAATGTTGGCCCATTCCTCCTGACAGAGCTGGTGTAACTGAGTCAGGTTTGTAGGCCTCCTTGCTCACACCACCTTTTTCAGTTCTGCCCACAAATTTTCTACAGGATTGAGGTCAGGGCTTTGTGATGGCCACTCCAATACCTTACCTTGTGTTCCTTAAAACAATTTTGCAAGAACTTCTTGAAATGCTTGGGTGCATTTTGCCTTTGGAGACCATTTGCCACAAGCTGTTTTTTAACTACCTCACTGATGTTTTCTTCAACTATATATCCACATTTATTTTTCTTCCTCATTGAAGCCATTTTTTTGTTGGAAGTTGCAGCAGATCCTCCTGCAGCCAAAACACCCACCACACATGATGTGCACCCTCCCCGTCTTCCACGGCTGGAGATGGGTTTCTTGGGCGCAGCCTCCCCCCTTTTCCTTCCAAAGCATAACGATGTCATTTTATGGCAAACTGTTCTATTTGAGTGTATTTTTTATCTCAGACGCAGGACATTCTCCATTAATACATCTCTATCCCATGTGCAGTTCTGCAAGACCGGTAAAGTTCTGCTTTGTTTTAGGCAGAAGTGTTTTGGTAGCAGGCATGTGCGTGTGTGTTGCGTGGCTTCTTCTGCCTGAGACCCGAGCTTTCAGTTAGCATAAGGACTCGTTTACTGTAGCAATTTGATATTTTGTACTTTTCTCCAGCAATTCTCACCCAAGGTCTTAGCTGTATGTTCTGGGCATTGATTTTGCACATTCAAACCAAGTATGTTTCTCTAGAGAGACAGAACGCAGTTCTCCTTCCGTGAGCGTATGACGGTGCATGTCCCATGGTTGTTTTTTCTCTATACTTGCCGTTACATTTGTTGTACAGATGGAGATGACGTGTACCTCTCAGCATTTTGAAATTGCCCCAAGTATGAACCCAGACTTGT
>NW_019942756.1:302026-327225 GCF_002910315.2 Salvelinus sp. IW2-2015 | reverse complement strand
GCTCTGAATCACCATTAATGTCAAAGGACCATTATGACTTAATTGCGCTGACATTATAGTCCTCCTACATATATAGTGTGCATCCCAAATGCACCCTATTCCCTACATAGTTGTAATACCTTTAACCAGGGCCCATTGGGGGGCAAAAGTTGTGCAACCATAGGAAAATGGAGGCTTGTCATTTGTGTTGGGTTAAATTAACAGCCATTTCTGTGAGTATTCATTTGATTTAAAGATTAGTCTTCGTTGAACTGGGGAATACAATCTTTTCAATGGAAAGGCAAACAAAGCTAAATATATAGACCATTGGTCTATAATTTAAATGGACAATGAGAATGACAACAGTCCATGAAGACTTACAACAACTCCTGAAACGTTGGCACTGCTGTAGATAACAACTAGCACCAAAGCACTATATCCATTCAGATGAATTGGCAGGATTAGTGATGCAATTACAAAAACACAATTAGAAATTACCTATCATTAGCAACAAGGACCACTTATCAGACAATTAGAGCATATTGAATCTAACCAACATATGACAGGTCTTTTCATTAATTGAATTATTCTAGCCAGTTTCATTTAGACAGTTTTGAGGGCAGATGCAATCTTTGAGGCATCTACCACTATTATCAGTGACTATAGAAGATCCACAGCCCGCCGAATAGCTATATGTAATTATTCCTAAAAGGGCAACTGCAGTTGCTACATTCATTTTGGGATTTATAAATTAATGATTATGCATACCATTGATTCTTGAAGAAGACAACTAAATATTGTACACAATGTCTTCGGAAAAGTATTCAGACACCTGACTTTTTCCACATTTTGTAAATGATCCTCAGCAATCTATACAAATACCCCATAATGAAAAAGCAAAAACAGCTTTTACACATTTTTGCAAACTGTAATCAAAGAAAAAACAGAAATACCTTATTTACATAAGTTTTCAGACCCTTTGCTATGAAATTTGAAATTGAGCTCAGGTGCATCCTGTTTCCATTGAGCCACTTGAGATGTTATCTACAACTCTGATTGGATTCCACCTGTAGGTAAATTCAAATGGATCTGGACATTATTTGGAAAGGCACACACCTATCTATATAAGATCCCACAGTTGACTAGTGCATGTCAAGAGCAAAAACCAAGCCTTGAAGGTCGAAGGAAATTGTCCGTAGAGCTACCGAGAACAGATTGTGTCAGGCACAAAGATCTTATGAGAGGCCCACTGTGTCCGCAAACACAGTGGCCCTCCATCATTCGGTAAATGGAAGAAGTTGGAACCACCCAAGACGCTTCCTAGAGCTGGCCCGCCCCGGCCAAACTGAGCAATCGGGGAGAAAGGCCTGGATCAGGGAGTGACCACAGAACCCGACTGGTCACTCTACAACCTATAGGTTCACTCTGTGGAGATGGGAGAAACCTTCCAGAAAGCAATCTTTATGGTAGTGGCCAGATGGAAGCACTCCTCAGTAAACGCACATGACAGACCACTTGGAGTTGGTCAAAAGGCACCTAAATAAGACTCTCTGTCTGATGAAACCAGATTAAAACTCTTTAGCCTGAAGGGCCAAGCGTCAAGTTCGAGAGGAAACCTGCACCATCCTACGTGAAGCATGGTGGTGGCCGCATTTTCAGCAGCAGGGACTGTGGAGACTAGTCAGGATCAAGGCAAGATGAACGGAGCAAAGTACAGAGAGATCCTTGATGAAAACCTGCTCCATAGCGCTCAGGACCTCAAGACTGGACATTGGTTCACCTTCATCCAACAGGACAACGACCCTAAGCACACTTGCCAAGACAATGAGGATGGCTTCGGACAAAGTCTCTGAATGTCCTTGAATGGCCACTAGCCAGAACCCGGACTTGAACCCGACGAACATCTCTGGAGAGACCTGAAAATTTCTGTGCAGCAAACGCCTCCGCCATCCACCTGACAGGCTTGAGAGTCTCAGAGAAGAATGGGAGAAACTTCCCAAAATACATGTGTCCAACGTGTAGCGTCATACCAAGAAGACTCGAAGGTTGTATCGCTGCCAAAAGGTGCTTCAACAAGGTAAAGGTCTGATACTTAAGCAATGTAATATCATGTTTATTTGGTTTTATAAATGTGCAAACATTTATAAAAACAGTTTTTGCTTTGTTCATTATGGGCGTATTGTGTGTAGATTGATGAGGGAAAAAATTATTTTATACATTTTTAGGAATAAGGCTGTAACGTCACAAAAATTGTGCGAAAAATCAAGGCTGAATACTTTCCGAAGGCCACTGTACATTCAATATAACTTAACCTCATGAGCATTGGTTCAACTGTAGTATCCCCTTCAAGAACCCAAAAAAGCTTGTTACCCAATGGTGTAAACAAAATAAATGTAAACAAACACGCATAGCGTACAAAACATGGTTAAAACCACCTTTGATATCATGGCTGGTTCAGTCTCTTGCATCCATAGTTTTGTTTATGAATTTGAGAGGATTATAATTTCTCCTGCCCCATCCCTCAGCTTTTTAATCGCAAAATTGCAGGGAGTATGCCTTTTGTAATTGTTTTGCTGCTTGATTGTCCCATTTAAATCTAGTAGTTGAAATTGTTGCTTAAATTGTTCTAGGAAATTCCGCATCTGGCTATCTATACCTTTGGTGTTGTTCATCTCAATCCCTCTATGTTGAGAAAAGCGACTTTGTCGGTTTCAATGTGTGTTACTGTGGAAAGGGTGCGTGAGTCCCCCACCCCCGCTCTGTGCGTGACACACACAAACACACACACACAAAAATCTAAAGCAGTCCACTGGCCCATACATTTAGCGGATGGATGATGAGGGATTATGGGAGATATAGGGAAGAAGAAGGGGGATGGTAGAGTTATTCATCTCCCACCCCCACTGCCCTCAAGATATACCACCATCTCCCACCCACAGCTAAATAGAGCAATGCCTTTGGTCATGCGTTCAAACCCAAAAAGGCAATCATTGATGTTATTAGATGTGTTACGTAATGCCACGGCAAGCCATGTTGTGCCTGCTCGGCAATGTTGACCCCACAGTTTCAGGAATGTTCTGAATGCTCTAAATACCGCTCTCTTCTCCCACTCCCTGGCAGTCAGAGGGAATATAGCTAGTTATACCGGTATCGTCTTTACGTGTGGAAAAAGAATACTCCTAACATTGCCTACTGTCTTTGTACTCAAGGCGAACATTGTTTCCCCTTTGCTGGCTGTGTAACAGTTTGTCCATGACAATAACATATGGAGAAAGGGGATGTGCTTCAGAATGTACTCCTTCAGTGGCTTCAGCACTCATCTGCGCATCGAGCGACAGCACTGTCTGAGGATAGCAGACATGGCAATGAGAAGCATCCGTGTTGTGTTGGGGTGTGCGTTGTGGCGCATGCGTGTGTTCCAGTACCTTAAAACTTTAGGGCCTGCAACTGTAGCTAGCGCAGGCAACAGAAACATGGACTTTGCCAACATCTGTCAACCAGAGTCAGTACACGTTCCCAGTTCAGCCCTTCACTGACCAGCAGCCAACCACGAATACACTGCATCTGCGAGACTGAGAAGCATACTGCTAAAGGATCACTTTTACTGAAAAACGTGTCTTTGCGCATTTTGTTAATTAGTCCACTGTTAATACTACCCCCCCAAAACAAATTGCACGCCAGCAGTAAAAGTTTTTCAAGATAGAACACGTTCAGTACAGAAGCAAAAACTGTGATGGGTCTTTGCATGTTTCATGTTTTTGACGCAAACTCAATCACAAATGTGTTAAGCAAATGCCAAATAAAAAGGTAAACGTTCAGAGCTAACATGAAACAGCAGTATAATCCACTGGCTCAATATCAACCATCAGAATATCAGAAAGATATAAAGAAAACAGTCCATGGAACAAATAAGGAAATAAAATGAAGATATTAGATGAAATAGAAAAAGCAGACCTCAACAAAATAGTTCATAATTTCCCAAATATATTCCAAGCAAGATGAACTCCCGTGAAATAATCATTTAAAATAGCATATTCAATTCCAATTATACTCTGGGATGGAATTTGAATGTATCGCCATCATAACCCACTGAAGATTCAGGCTGACTTGTTACAGAGCCCCACACCCATTGTAGCCCAAGCTGCCCACAACTGTCGCAGATGAACAGTTGAACCAGTTAACTGCCAGATATCAAGTTCATCACCACAGCAATCAATAACATAGTCATGTCCCAAATGGCACTCTTCCATATAGCTGCCACTAGTTTTGACCAGGGCCCATATGGCTCTGTGCAAAAGTAATGCACTATATAGGGACTATGGTGCCAGTTGGGATTACACATACACTCTCACAGCCCTCCTCTATCAATGTATCATCAGTGACTGTTTCCTCGGATGGCTGTTAGTCTACACCTGACCCTGCTGATGAAACTCAATCAGGCAGCGCTGTAGGGGAGAGGCACTGACCCAATCACAGAGCTCAGTGAGGCTGGGGGGCAACACACGCGTGTGGTTTGTTTGTGTGTGTGTGTGTGGATGTGTGTGTGTGTGTGTGTGGTGTGGTGTGTGTGTGTGTGTGTGTTGTGTGTGTTGTGTGTGCTGTGTGTGTGTGTGTGTGTGCTGTACGAGTGTGTTGTGTGTGGTGTGTGTGTGTGTGTTTGGCTTGTAGCCCCACAGGGCCAGAGGCGTCAAAGGCAGAAAACAACAGACTTCACAAGTTAAGGAGGGAGAGAGGAAGGGATGTGTAAAAAGAGGAGAGGAGAGGGGAAAACAAACAGGACATGCCGGAAGCCACTGTCGATTTGAATGTCATGTTTTAGAAGAGCATGTTTTGCATAAAGGGATGATATTTGTATTTACAATGTTTGTGTTTTATACTCACTCTCCGGGTGAAAATGATAGTCAAGCTATTTATTTCAGTTCTATTCAATCCAAGGTAAAAGCACTATGATAGAACAGGTATGGGAACCTATTTCACATAAATGTATGTATATAGTACAGTACTGAATGAATCAGGCACCTTTTAACTGGTTTAAACTTCAGGACTCCTACATAAAGTCCCTGATGAGGAGTGGGGGTAAAAACATCACTCCCYATTAGCCCTCAAAACCAAACAAGCGGTCGTTGAGTTCTCCCCCATTACGGTTTCATGGTCTTCTCCACACCTCTGATGGTTGGCAAACCATTCACTAACCAGAGATTAGTATTTTTATTATGGGGGTTTATGCATAGATTGGTGAGGGGAAAAAAACGATTGAATCCATTTTAGAATAAGGCTGTGTCTATGGAGACACAGGCCTACTATGACCTATTAGCATCATCATCACATTGCCATAACCAGGACAAACCTACAATAACATACACAGTTACAATGTTTACCCCATTTTTATTTTATTTGTCAGGGGACCATGCACAAGAACTGTATTTCATCAGATGTAGCCAAATAGCTCATTTCTATCTGTGGCCCTAGGAAAACAKAAAACATCATGACATCACAGAATACAGCGTACAATGTGTACTTAAGCACACTGGGACAAAGTGTACTTGGTTGACTCAACAGAGGTGTGTATAAAGCCTAGCTAGCCTCTGTGTTGATAGATAGTAGAAGGGATTCTTTACGGAAGACAAACACACACTTACTGGGATACAACAGCAAGTGTGAAAGATAGAAATAGTTGGTGTCTGGAGTGTATCTCAATAGTCTAAATATAGCTTCCTCTCCTCATCTCCTTTCCTTCATCTACACTGACATGAAATGACTAGGCGGGCAAAAGCAAAATCTGGGTGGACACTCACCACATTGATTGGAGATTAGTACAAAATAAGGGCAGGAAACAAGGAGAGGAATCCACAGACTATTGAGACCAACCCCTAGAATCACCCTTCCCATACAAAAAAAATCTCCATTTTAACCTCAACCATGATGTGGATGGAACATTATCTGATCAGGATTCAGTGGTTAGGAGCCACTTCAATGTATGCAAGCTCACATATGTTGGCCTCAGCGGAAGATGAGATAAGTGAAGGGAGATGGTCTAAATCTGCTTGGAGAGAGAGAGAAACAGAGGTTCCGTCCCAAATGACACCCTATTCCCTATATAGTGCACTACTTTTGACCAGAGCCCATTTGGGGCACAGGCAGAGAGCTTACATGCTATTTCATGCTTGGATTGGCTGCAAGATGAGAGCCTTGGAACTACTGTACGCATACACAGACCTAGACATGTAGAGACAGACAGACAGAAAAACGCACACACAGGCAAGCAAACACACACACACGATTATCCTAGGTAAAGCATTGCGGGCAGGCAGCGCTCATCCATTTACGACAACTATCTTCTTCGCTAAGACAACTCATTAGTCCATTAACTTTTCCTAAATCTACTCTATTGGTTCTCTGAATGTAATCAATTACGAGCCATCTTTTCAGGGTACATTAACCCATTTCCTTTTCAGAGGAGCACGCCACTTTACACCATTACATTATGGGTGCCATGGAAACAAGCTATTCTCTGTATGTGTGTGTGTGCGCATGTATGTACGTATGTATGTATGCACGTATGTATGTAATACAGTATAGAGGGTAGTAGGCCACCCGTGAATGACATGCTGATATGTCTCCAGCACCACCATATTAAAATGTACTTTAACCTCTCCAATGTGTGTGTGTGTCACTCATAATACACTGCATCACAAACAGCAAGAGAACTCTCCAGTGTTATACCTCCAGCATCTACATCATGCTCCGGGGGTGAAGTTTCACCTAGCTACAGATCTAGGATCAGCTTCCCCTCCCCCAATCCTTACATTAAACCATTACTGTGCGAAATGCAAAACTGACCCTAGGTAACCATCTCTTTTATTGTTGTGAAGGTGTGTGTGGGAGACTTTCTCTACAATGGTGGATTTCATGCATTGATTTATGAGCTCATTCTCCTTTTGTGAGTCATTGACATCCCCTACTGGTATGAGTGGGAAATACACTTGTTGTGAGTCGGTATTTGCGCGTGTGAGTCTGTGTGTGTGTGTGTCTGATTTATAAGCGTGTGTGTGTGTGTTGCAACCAATTACCTCCAGCTAGTCACCCTGCACATTGACAAGCCCCAGCCAGAACCAGCCTGGCTTCCAGCAGCAACCATTGCCATCGACCCACATCCCCACACGGGTCACCAAATGTCAAAGGACACCAGTGTTGTAAGCCTTTAGGGCCCAGAGGCTGTGTCCAAACTGGATAAGTCAATAAGTGGTCAACTGTCCAGTAGCCGAGCCACTACAAACAATCAACACTGCCATGTTTGGGAGGCAAGGCTATAATGCCACGCATGGTTTGAGCAACATGTATGAACAATTGTGATATCCACTGCATGCAATAGAGAGATTAACCTAGACACTAAGTCTTATCGACCTCTCCAATGTGTGTGTGTGTGTCACTTTTAGATCTGATGAGTGGATAATGTGAATAAGAAATATGTCATTTAGCTAACCAGAAGGCTATGCAGCGCTACTGCAACTTTCTTATACCCATCCGATCCTTAAAATCTACGAGGGCCCATACAAAGGAGTGAACCGCATAGTGACTGGTACCTTCCTCCTGACTATATACACGTCGAGGTGTTTCTCAATACATTCCTGGAGGGAACCGCCAGGGTTGCAAATGTTTTGTTCCAGCCCAGTACGATCTCAATTCACACCTTTCAACTCAACTAATCMCCATGCTCTCGATGAAGTTAATTAGGTGTGTTAATACTAGGAAATAACAAAAACCTGCACCCCCTGGGTATTACCACCCTTAATCCTAACCTTAACCATTATTGGAGAAAAAGTTCAACTGACCCTAGATCAGTGTCTAAGGGCAACTTCTCCCGACTCCTGAAATGAGAAACACTGCATATACAATCTCCCCAAAATACAATATATGTAGGCCATGAGAAGAGCAAAACAATCTCTCAGGTCCAGCTCTGGGGCTGCACTGCACTGGTGCAGTAGTGGAGGAAAGCACGTCCGGCTACCATACTGTGGCACCCGTCCCACGCTACTTCCGGTTTCTGAGAAATAGTCACTGCATTGATGAGCCACTGATGTCACAGGGAGGACTTTGCCACAGTCTGGTGGGTAGCCATCCAAGAAAAAAGATGGGGAGAGAGGGGGGTTAGAGGGAGAAAGAGAGCGAGAGAGTGGATACCCGCTAATTGTTAGAATCCAGAAAAGAGCCATTCAATTCTACAACCAGCTGAAAGGAAGCGATTCCCAAACCTTCCATAACAAAGCCCTCACCTAAAGAGAGATGCACCTAGAGAAAAGCCCCCCCAGCAAGCTGGTCCTRGGGCTCTGTTCACAAACAGACCCCACAGAGCCCCAGGACAGCAACACAATTAGACCCAACCAAATCATGAAAAAATGACTTGACACATTGGAAAGAACTAACCAAAAAACAAAGCAAACAGGAATGATATTTGTCCCTAAACAGAGAGTACACAGTGGCAGAATTCCTGACTACTGTGACTGACCCAAAATTAAGGAAAGCTTTGACTATGTACGTACAGACTCAGTGAGGATAGCCTTGCTATTGAGAGAAGCTGCCGTAGGCAGACCTGGCTATGGAAACTGAGCTGCACTTCCTAACCTCCTGCCAAATGTATGACCATATTGGAGACACATATTTCCCTCAGATTACACAGACCTACAAAGAATATGAAAACAAATCCAATTTTGATAAACTCCCATATCTATTAGGTGAAATATCACAGTAGTAATATTTGTGACCTGTTGCCACAAGAGAAGGGCAACCAGTGGAGCACAAACACCATTGTAAATACAACCCATATTTATCTGTCTATTTATCTTCCCTTTCTTACTTCAATTATTTGCACATTGTTACAACACTGTACATAGCCAGTAATATAACATTTGAAATGTCTATTCTTTTGAAACGTAATGTTTACTGTTCATTTCAGACTTATTTATTTCACTTTTGTTTGTTATCTATTCCACTTGCTTTGGCAATGTAAACGTGTTTCCCATGCCAATAAATCCCTTTGAATTGAGAGAGAGAGGCAGAGTAAGAGAGATGAAAAGAGAGAGAGAGAGATGAAAAGAGAGTGTTTATGTAACAAGACTTTACAGTGCGTTCACTGACACGATCTCTTTAGAGGAACTGGGGGGTCTGAGGAAAAGGAATGTAAACTGAATGACTGTATGAAGCCGTGGCTGAAGCAACGTTATTGATTATTGAAGACTACTGGAGCATACCAAAGTACAGGATGAATGGAAGAATGCCTGGATTTCTTACAAACTTCACGAATGAGTCTAAATGAAAGAAAACAGCCAATTAGATAGTAGTACGTGCAACCACAGACATACCATCTTATCCAGCAACCGACAATGACTGAGTAGTGAAATAAGTAAGCTGAAGCAATCACTTTTATGACCATTGCAAGTAAAACGATTCAACAAAAACAAGGCGTACAAAAAAATTATAACCTAAAATGCTTACATAGCATTAATCCAGCGCAGGCCTACATACTCCAGTCTGTATGGGCCTACATACTCCAGTCTGTATGGATCAAGCATCTCAGAGTAGGAGTGCTGATTTATTAAATATATTATATATATTAAATCAAACAAGACTGCATATGACACGCATTGCTTTCTTGTGCTGATAAAGCAAGTGATGAGAGTAACTGAAACAACATTTCAACATATGCAACTGAAACAATCTTCGGACAATAACGCATGTGTCCCACGCATGCGCTCTAGACTACATGCATCGTTTGATAAAACGATTTGCAATCATTTACAATAACGCACCAAACAACGAACACATTGAACAGATCTCAGAGTACCCCTCCAGGAATAACCTGAGAAATACTCACGTTTTGTCAGTCAGTATGCTCAGGGCAATATCTACGAGAGAGGAGCAAAAACTGTGCGCCCTCTGCCTTCTCTGTCAATTTCAGTGGAAATTAAGCAGTGGGTTGAATCTAAACTGCAGCATTAAAGAAAAATCTGATCTGACAAAAAAGCGAGACAGGGAGGCAATGCTAGCGGAATACACACATGAATTAACCCAAGCAGCTTTAAAACACTATCAATATTCATTGGATGGTCACAGCAGATGTACAAAAATAAACTAACTATATTTCATTCATTATTCAAGTGCATGCTGCTTTTGTGATTATTTTTGGGGGGTGAGAGGGTGGAGAATTTACTGTTTTGTTTGTTTGTTTTCTATTTTATTTTAACATACACATATTTATATGATCAATCTTATATACACAACCAGTGAAAAGTTTTAGAACAGCTACTCATTCAAGGGTTTTTCTTTATTTTTACTATTTTCTACATTGTAGAATAATAGTGAAGAYATCAAAACTATGAAATACCGCATATAGAATCATGTAGTAACCCAAAAAGTTTTWAACAAATCAAAATATKATTTTTTTCGTAGTGAATTTACATTTATGAATATGCAATTTTGCGATTAGAACAATTAGATTTGTGGGGTAAAATTGTTTTTCTTTATCCATTTTAGAGTTGCAGCACATTCTCCCATAAAAAAAAGCAAAAGTCATCAAGAATACTAACAATTATAAAACTTTGAATATATTTCCATAATTTCTTTATGTAGACAATGCCAAAATAAATGCGAAACTGTTTCTGGATGCTCAACACAAAAAGTACAGTTAATGTTAATGTCTTTTTTGAGTTTCTTCAGGTAATGATTCGCAGGGTCATATTTATGGATAATTCTGAAAGAGACATGTTTGACCTTGTTACCAAGCAGGTATTTATGTGGTAGTAACCATACTTTTTTTCCAACAGATATTACTGACAAATGTATTCCAGTAAGTTGTGACATAAGGAAAGGATACAATATCCCTTTGAAATAAAGCACGTATAGATCTGTTGTTCTGAGGGAGCAAGGAGAAACACATTTGTCCTATTGGAGAGTCAACTGGATTAAGCGAGCRAGGGTAGGTCAAGAAGGTGAGGTCTGGTTACACCTCCAAACAACGAGAGTCCCAGATGGAATAGCATCAAAGACTATGGCAAACTCTCTTGGTGTAACATGGATATTGTAACGAGATAAAAATTCCTCATAATTGAGTAACAATCCTTCTGCATTAAAACGTTGACTCACCAGCAGGATATGATTATTAAAACAGTTTTTTTTTAAATAAAGACGTGTTTCTATACAAAATATCCTTTTTGTTCAAGATGAAATACCTATGCGGGGATTTAAAAAAWATATATTAACAACCACGCTAAGAATACTTGTCTATGAAAAGCAGATCATTTTGTAGGAATCTTATCAATGTTACAGTTACAAAGTAACATACAATTGAAACCACCAAAACGGGAGACGATATAATGACTTTGAATTAACTTTKATTTGGCATTTTTCAGTTACAAGAACAAATATTAGGAGAAAGATTTTGTGGGCCATCATGCTAAGAGCTTTACATCAATGTTAATTCATGGTTTAGCATTGCTCCATGGCAATGACATTTAATGACAACTTAAAGGAGTGATTGACACCAAAATAAAAGTTTCACAAAAGTGGTCCACTGTTGAGATCAGTCCACGTCCCAGGCCATTTGTTAAAAAGATACAATTTTATGATAAGGAAAGATAGGGAGCACCGAATTTTGGAACGTAATGATGACAGAGGCTGATTGATGCATACTCTATGTCTAAATGTATTTAGTGAATTTAGTTTTTGTACTAGATGCTGTATTTACGTTTTGTTATTGTCTATTATGTTCTGTCTTTATGTATACCCTTTAAAATAYWTTTTTTTAAACAATTGCAACAAGGCAACAGTAAACATGTCGTCCCCCATGAATGACGCATCACCTCCTTGGTCAAATCACTGTAATTTTGTAAATTATCGATCTCTATGGCAAGACTTGACATTCACCCACGTTTTGTCAAAATCCTCCCAGTGGTGTCTGAGATATCATGTGGCTTAGCTAGACTCAAATCCCTGAGCATGTGTGCCAAATCTCAGTCAAACAGATCAAGAGATGTGCCCATTATAGCGCAGGTTGATATGTTGATATGTTCTTGTATATGTTTAGTCTTGACAGTGTTTGCAATATGTGTACCAAATATTGTTCCAATACAAATATCCTTGACCTATGCATTTAGATGCCAGACCCCACCCAAGTGAATGTTTATTGGTCAATAGYGGCCATGTTGTTTTAGGTACTAGTCTGGAAAATATTGCGTTGAGAGAACTTTGTCCATAGATGACACATTTCAAGTTCATTGCATATTGGTCATTCGCTGCCAGAAGAGTAGCGTTTGAAGTATTTTCCCCCAAATTCCAAATTGCGGAAAATCCATGACGCACCTTATGGGTCCCTGACGCAAATTTGTTCCTTGTGAGGAGAGGGACTWATATACTTMATGTCATGACTTTAGGTTAAACGGGGTGAGGGGCGTGAACTTTCAAAGTTTGTATTTTCAATCGCTTGTTATAGCACCACCATCTGGCCAATCTGTGTCATTTTGTAAATGCCGGATCTCTATTGCAAGATGCATCATTCACCCAAGTTATCGCATGTGACTAACAAATGAACGAACATACTAACGGACAGAGACAGATCCACAGTAACCTCCCCGATTTATTCGTGGGTGTCGCACTCTGATCTGTTTCACCCGTCTTTGTGATTATCTCCACCCCCCTCCAGGTGTCACCCATCTTCCCCATTATCCCCTGTGTATTTATACCTGTGCTCTCTGTTTGTCTGTTGCCAGTTCGCCTTATTTGTTGAAGTCAACCAGCGTTTTGTGTCTCAGCTCCTGCTTTTTCCCAGTCTCTCTTTTCTCACCCTCCTGGTTTTGACCCTTGCCTGTCCTGACTCCGAGCCCGCCTGCCTGACCACTCTGCCTGCCCCTGACCCTGAGCCAGCCTGCCGTACGGTACCGTTRCACCACCTCTGATTTACTGACCCCTGCCTGCCTTGACCTGTCAATTGCCTGCCCCTGTTGGAATATATAACTATTGTTTATTTGACGTGGTCTGTATCTGGGTCTTACCTGATAGTGGGGGACAATAATTATAATGATGACAGGGGTAATACATATGTTTTTGTCTGTTTCATCACAGGATATCTTGGAATTACGCAATCTCACTTTGAGCACTATCACTAATTCATATCACCCTGCATCCTCACAGTCTCTTAAATGTCACTGCCTATCACCCTTAAAAACAATGCCCTCCTTACTCCAACCATGGTAATGAAGACAAGAACCTACCTAATATGACCGGACATCAGAGAGTGATGCCCGTCTCTCTGCAGTGGCAGGCACTCAAGCACCCCACCAAGTGGTCTACATTAATGCTGAGACACCCATTCTGAGATACCCAATGTCACTCACCTGCAGTTCGGCATTAGAGTTGGGTACGTACTTCATCTGATAAGCATCCAGCTGTGCCACCACCGTCATGTTATGGCGACATCTCTCTTTCTGCCTTGGGTAAGAAACAATGTGCTATGTTTAACCCATTTACCATTGAAATAGTCTGACTCCTAGTCCAACTGTTCCTTCATCATCTAATTTCAAAAGAACTGAGAGAAGAAAATGGATGGAATAAATCATTTCATTAATTTATCCATATTCTTGGTGTTTACAACTGCTCCCCACTTCATTTGTGAGAAGATAGTCCCTCGGAGACACAGAGTGAAAGTGAAGACGTCATTCCGCAGGTGTGGTGGGGCTGAGCCAGGGGATAAAGAGGGATTGGGAYGGACTGAGAGGGAGGGAGGTAATCCCAAGCGCATGTGTTGATCTACAGATAAACGTGTCAAGGCCACGGGAGTCTGTCAAACTGGGGGTCCGTCACTAAGACATCTTTTCTGTAATCTGTGGCCCTGAGCGCCACAAGACTGTGTTAGCCTGCTGAGCTAAAGCCATGGCATTAGCATGGGGAGCTAATGCAGCTCTTCAGGTCTCAGGCAATGTTACTGCCTTACATGTCACCTCTCCTGCCACTGTGATTGTCTCAGTGCCTCAGATTTAAGACCGGAAGCAACATGGAGTAAACTTGACGATCATAGGATGTTTAAGAGTCACTTTGCAGATTATAAACAACTTTAGTAGGTCTCGTATGTGGTGTAGATTGCGCTAAACTGGTTGTTCTTCTCGTTCTGTATCATTGACAGTTGGTTTGGCTGTGGAGTGCTGGGGTAGCATAATTCAGCTTTCTTGTTATATGTAGTTWAGTTCAATCAGTAAGGCTGGTCTGAATGCTTCTCCTCACATTACTCTTTGATTCAGTATCCTCTATCATGGGCATAGCAGGAACAGTGGGTATTTCTATCTGTGATGTTTACAAAATGTAATGTTCTCGACAGCACAGCGTCAGGTCACTCCTCTACTATCAATTAGCCAAGTGCGGAATGTAAGTCACCTATTATCCGCTAGCCAATGAGGACAGCAGAATGAGGTAACGTTACCACGCTTGCTAAATAACCAATGGGCATACGTGTGCAATAATCACCTTGCTCTCTTCTAACCAATGGGGGCGTAAATGTTGTGATGTATCTAAATGATTGCTTACCCCTTGTTCTCTCACTTGCAGGGGTTGAAGTGTATTAGGCTCAAAATACTAGTCTAAGTAGTCGAGACGTAATGGTGCAGGAGGTTGAACACGTACCCTGAAACCCCAGGGTTGCTGGTTCAAGACCTGCCTCAGCTATTCCTACTCAATTGCAACAACAACAGTTAACCCACTCTTTATTTGAAACTATAAGCGTGTCGATGTAGGCCTACCATTGTAGCAGTTAGTACGAGTGATGTACAAGCAAGTTCCTATTTTGATACCTAAAATTGAGGCATTGAAAAAAAAAACATTCATGAAGATATACAATGCATTAGGAAAGTATTCAGACCCCTTGAATTTTTCCACATTTTGACTTATTCTAAAATKGATTCAATTGTTATTTTTTGTCATCAATCTACACACAATACCCTATAATGACAAAGCAAAAACAGTACTTTGTTGAAGAACCTTTGGCAGTGATTACAGCCTTGAGTCTTCTTGGGTATGACGCTACAAGATTGGCACACCTGTATTTGGGGAGTTTCTCCCATTCTTCTCTGCAGATCCTCTCAAGCTCTGTCAGGTTGGACGGGGAGTGTCGATGCACAGCTATTTGCAGGTCTTTCAAGAGATGTTCGATCGGGTGACTAGTCTCCCAGTCCCTGCCGCTGAAAAACATCCCCACAGCATGATGCTGTCACCATCATGCTTCACCGTAAGGATGGTGCCAGGTTTCCTCCAGACGTGACGTTTGGCATTCAGACCAAAGAGTTCAATCTTGGGTTCATCAGACCAGAGAATCTTGTTTCTCAGGGCCTAAGAGTCTTTAGATGCCTTTTAGCAAACTCCAAGGGGGCTGTCATGTGCCTTTTACTGAGGAGTGTCTTCCGTCTGGCCACTCTACCCTAAAGGCTTGATTGGTGGAGTGCTGCAGAGATGGTTGTCCTTCTGGAAGATTCTCCCATCTCCACAGATTAATTCTGGAGCTCCTTCAGAGTGACCATCGGGTTCTTGGTCACCTCCCTGACTAAGGCCCTTCTCCCCTGACTGCTCAGTTTGGCCGGGCGGCCAGCTCTAGGAAGAGGCTTGGTGGTTCCAAACTTCTTCCATTTAAGAATGATGGAGGCCACTATGTTCTTGGGGACCTTCAATGCTGCAGACATTTTTGGTACCCGTCCACATATCTGTCTCGGAGCTCTACGGACAATTACTTTGACCTCATGAGTTGGTTTTTGCTTTGACATGCACTGTCAACTGTCGGACCTTATACAGACAGGTGTGTGCCTTTCCAAATCATGTCCAATCAATTTAATTTTCCACAGGTGGACTCCAATAAAGTTGTAGAAACATCTCAAGGATGATCAATGGAAACAGGATGTACCTGAGCTCAATTTCGAGTCTCATAGCAAAAGGTCTGAATACTTATGTAAATAAGGTATATTTGTATTCGATTTTTATAAATTTGCAAACATTTCTAAAAAGCTGTTTTTGCTTTGTCATTATGGGGAACAAAATGTGGAAAAAGTCAACCAGTCTTCTTTCTGAATGCACTGTATAGTCAACAGGCACAAAGGTGACTTTAGATAAGGTACATGGTACAACACTTCCACTCACTGGTGGCCCAAAGAAATTAACTAAAAAGCCACRTCCACACTAAGCCACGCCTCCAATATAATTTCACAGTGTGCCTTGCCTTTTCGAGTGAATTCGTTCATTTTCAGTCCTGTGGTCTTCACCAAGTGAGTTCCTAGGCTAATGTTATCATAAAAATGTAACTATTTCTGATAATAAATTACATATCTCATAAGGCCTTATTTTGCGGCCTAGTTTTACCCTAATACAGTCACCTTAGCTCATGGTTTACAGGCCACAAGTAAGTACAGGCCTGCAAGTAGGGTTGCAAAATTCTGGTAACAGATTTCCTGCATATTCCCTCCTGATTCCAACAATCTTCCAACCGGGATTCCTGGAAAACCTGGTAATTTTGGGAAAGTTACCAGAATTTTGCAACCCTACCTGCAAGTCACATTATGCTGGCTTGGAAAGTGCTGTGGATTTTCCTATCAGAATCCAGCCAAAGTTAGGTTAACCAACAAWTTTTACTCACCCGCAACCTGCATTCAGATTGAGAACTTTATGAGGAGACTACTTAAACCATTGAAAATTGAACAACCATTTCAGTAAAGGGTGCAAAAAATGCAACTGATTGCATTAGTTTAGAAAAATATGTTATTTATCTTTGCATAAGATTACTCGATCAATCTACATTAAAGATAAATCACAGATATTCAAAACAATTCGAGAAAATCAACCTGCATTAGAGCATGCTGGGAAATATTTTTATTATAATGATTATAGTTCAAATTTGTATTTTAGGGTACGMCCACAGTGACAAAGCCATTAGTGTCACGTTCCTGACCTGTTTTCCTTTGTCTTGTATTTATTTTAGTTGGTCAGGGCGTGAGTTGGGTGGGTTGGTCTATGGTTGATTTTCTATGTTAGGATTTGGTGTTCGGCCTGGTATGATTCTCAATCAGAGACAGCTGTAAATCGTTGTCCCTGATTGAGAATCATACTTAGGCAGCCTGTGTTTCACTTGTGTTTGGTGGGTGTTTGTTCCTGTGACTGTGTTTGGGCCACACAGGACTGTTTCGGGTTTGTCACGTTTGTTGGTTTTGTATTTTGAAGTGTTTTGTTGATTTTTCATTAAATAATGAACACTAACTACTCTGCATCTTGGTCCGATCCATGCTCCTCCTCGTCTGAGGAGGAGAACGACTACGACAGCCGTTACAATTAGTTCCTTTTAAGTGGCAAAAATACATCATTATACCAWGACGGTACACAAAATACAGTACGTTTGTATTCTAAAAAACAAACAGAAAAATAGCCTCACAGTAGAGTGGGATGATTGTATATTTTATATTCAAAATATAGGGTACAAAAATGTACCATTATACATGGTTATCTGCACATATACCCTAAAAGGTACTGAACAGTACCATGTAAGATTATGTGTACCTCTAAATGTACATTATGTGTATTTGGATATTYTTTTACCCCAGGGAACAATTTGTACCCTATCCGTACCCATAATTTTGTTGCTTTTTTGTTGCTTTTCCATAATTTTTTACAAAAATCTATAAGGTTTTACCACTATGTYACAGAGCTGTGGATTCAGGAGGTGTTAATAGACTACTTAAAGGGATAGTTCTCCCAAAATGTTTGCCAGCATTTTCATGTCATAAAGACCAGGGACGCAATTAGCAGGACGCAACGTTTTGGAACGTTCAGATAGAAATAGGCTATGTAGAACAAACATGCCTCCAACATGTAGAATAAGGAATCACGTATTCATGGCATTTCTATCTGCAACATTCGAGAATGTTTGGCAACTGAACATGGCCCAGCTGGCCATGTTCCACTTCATGATTGGTTACTCTCCCTTTAATTAATAAAACAGATGAGAGAAAGGGGGTTAAATGTCTAGCACACTGTAGCGCAGCCCTCAGTATGTCTGCTTAGAACAGCCCCTTGTAGAATGCATACAAAAAACAATATGATCCATGCAGAGTTTCAGATTCACAACAATGTCCATTCCTGACGGAAAAAAAGCTGAGAAGGACAGAGAAAAAAGCTTMAAGGCTTCAAAGTGACACAGCATCAGGTGATTTTATTGATTATGTTTCACATCATAACTTTTAAGAAGTATCAGTGCTGTAGAATAACATATTATTCAGCCCTGTGTAGTCTAGTGATTACAGTCATTTTCTCCAGGTAGAAGTTTGAGTTTATTAACATCGAAGACAGTGACTTGGAGAAGAAGGCGGCAAAGCAGAACCAAGGCAATTAAGTGGAGCAGCTATATAGAGTGATGGGAACTCCAGCTAAGATATGCTTAGTCTGATCCCCATAAAGAATCACATTAAAACAGTTAAAAACACCAAGCCTGGTCCCGAATCTGTTTGTGCTGTCAGGCCATGACAACAATCATATCGTTGGCTATAAAGCACAAACAGATCTGGGATCAGGCTAGAAAACATTCCTCCTTGCTTTCAGTTCCAACACACAAGCACCATCACCTAGGTCCATCACCTAGGAATCCATGCCAATAGCTCACACTGTGATTTAAGGTCAACATTTGAAGGTGAACATGAACTGTAGCCTACTGTGGATGAAGTCACTGTATTGTGTGCCTGCAACTTCTCGAGTTGGCTTGAAAAACCACCAACATCAATCAATCAAAGGGAAAATCTTAATCGCCACCATTCGGTTTGGGTTGGGCAACATTGGACAAATGTTTCAACACCGTTTTGGGTTGCCAGGCGCCTGATCTGTCATGATTAGGAGTTGGGCCTAAGTTTAGAAAGGCTAAGGCTATTAGTCAGACGGACCACTTCTAGTGTTCAGTCCCACAGCATCCTGAATGAGTTGCTGGACCAGGATGTCATGGTTACCATCACATAACAAGGAAGTGGTGGCAGAGTGGTGGGTGGATGCAAGGGTAGACATTCCGTATTGAAGTCCCACCGTATTTAGTGGCTCTGACGCAAGACCACCCATTGTTGACATGCCCCTCTTAAAATGAGCCCAGCAGCAGGAGACATTGTGCGATAAGATGTGGGAGGCCGCTCTTGTAAAGGGCCATCCTTGTAAAAGACTGGAGATTGTGTTAAGTCTGGTGGACAAGAGATCTATCATACAGTTTGACTGTGACTGTAGATGGGAAAAGAGAGGGAGAGAGAGGGGCATTGCGTCTCGCTCTTTAGTCATTAGCCATGTCGTAGGCAGGGGTCCCAAATGGCACCCTATTCCTATTATAGTGCACTACATTTGATCAGAGCCCTATGGGCCCTGGTCAAAAGTAGTGCACTATATAGGGAATAGGGTGCCATTTGAGACGCAGCCCATCTGGGCTGACGTATGGCCTCTGGGTCTTTTGTGACATTCACTGCCTCACTTCATTTGCATTGCAGAGAGCAGGGAGATACACATATCATGGCCTACTGCAGGGATGTGGCCTGTAGGATCGATTTAAAATGGGCTCTCTTAAGCTTACTCTGAGAGTTGCAGACAGAAATGGTACAACAATCACAACAGGAAGGTAGCGTCTTGCAAAGCTCATACCCTAATGAAGACACTAACACAGTCCTCAAACTGTCAAAGCTAATTAGCAGCATTCAAACATAGTTAGTGGGTTTTCAACATTGCAGACAGACATGGTACAACAACTGTATAGAGATGCTTGAGATATCCTCAGACTTAGAGTACAGTAGATTGACATTGTTGATTCAAGACAAGTTGAACTGAGTGCCTCAATGTATGGTCTGTGAACAACGATGCTGTTCATTGTGACAATTTCAAGAAAGGAAAAAGTCTGGTTAACCATTTCCTCTTGTCAACAGGATCCTTTCACCTTCACTACTTCCAAGCCTCCATATACAGTTTGCTCCGTGTAAACATATTGCGAGCTCTACATATAATCAAAAATAGTATGTCTTTACACTATGTATACAGAGTGGACAGCTAATCGGCTAAGCCCGTGATTTGTAGTATCCAGTCTAATAGCTATTTTGATAGGTGCAATGGAATGTAGGGAGGATTTCTACTCTTATTTACAATTTAGGAGACACTGATTATGGGACGGCTACATCAAGCTTCAAGTTAATGCACTCTAGTTGTCATTGTTTATGTCAATGACACAATGCTGTTTGAAAGGCAACTGGTGTGACAAGCTGGCCTGGTTCCAGATCTGTTTGTGCTCGCTTGCCAATGACCATAGGAGTCAGCAAGACAGCACAAACTGATCTGGGACCAGTCTAGTGAGGAGCAAGTGCAGGGCTGAAGAATCAACAGTATTACTTTGATCACGACCGGTGGCGGTCAAGGAACACAATTACACAATGTCAAGTAGTACAAAAAAATCMGGAGATAACAACATTCCCAGTAGAAAAGTCAAGGATTACAAAGACGATTATTGTGACAAAACGCAGAGACAAACAACACCATGTTGGGTGTTACTTCAGTCTGAAGAGCTAMATGTTCAATGTTGTTTTTCGTAGCGTTAGTGTTGGTCTAGCTATAGCAAAAAGCCGGAAAAATATTTCMTTCGTGTGCACTTCTACCCCATGCTAGAATGGAGGAGTTTTATCGAGAGCATTTAGAAACATTGCTTGTTATTGATACATACATACATACAAATGTCAAAAGTACCACAAGTACATGAACATACATTGCATGACAAAGTACACCCTTGGCATGTACTGTATTCTAAGAGGTAAAGGTAAAACTTTACAGTGGAATCATACCAAAGGACTAACTGGAGTATCATAAACAGAGGATAATGACTCAATAACTTTCTGTAYTTGCTAATAGTAATAGTTAATGTACTTGACTCAGTACACAATAGGATACCTGACTCAATCAAACTCTGACAACCAGGTATCCAAAACAAGTGAAAAACAAAATTCTTCAACTTCATTGACATTAGAAATCAAATATAGTTCAGTTTCCTAATGTCTGACTACACATATAATTTTGTCCAAGACAATGCAGCACATCAACAATAATGTCTATTTATCTTAACCCCGGAAACCTGGATACCCAGTTGGATTGAATAGGGCCTATGGGCATTTTTTCTGTGGCCTTTTATTAGAGATTTTTTTTTACTATATACTATTTCTGCAATGTCAAGTATAACCGAGGTATAACTTCAGTGGAGCGGGAAAGGAACTCAGTGGCCAACTGCTGAGAAGTACAATGACACTGAGCCAGGGGCATATTCATTAGTGCAAACGGGAAACGAAAACAGTTGTTTCTTTGTTTGGTTTCTAGTTTCCCGTTTGGTTTCTAGTGAATAAGGCCCTGAATAGTTATTTTCATTAATGTCCCGCACATAGTATCTGAGAAGACACTGATTGGGACCAGCTCTTTTTTGTCAATTCCAAATGAACCCTATTGGATCAGACTCAGACTAAATCAGTAAAGTGAAAAACAGAGCAATATTCAGTGTGGACTCCAGGCTACTGTATAGTACGGCTGTGCAAAGGAAAGTAGAGAACCACAGAAATCAAAGTCACAAAGTCACAATCACAACAGAAGAAAGGTAGCTCACACCCTGAATGAAGACACTAACACAGTGCCCAAATTGTCAAAGCTAATTAGCAGCATTCAAACATGTTCAGTAGTGGGTTTTCAGTAACACTTCGTTTTACAGTCACTGTTTACCAGTTTACCAGGTAGTTACCTAGAAAGTACTTGTTTAAATGGTCATTATCTAATAATTGCATAGTAATCACATGATATTCATTGACACACGTGTCTCTATGTACCATTTGGTAACAGTCAATTACCAATAGTGTTGAATTCTTTGAGGTGAGTACSAGACAATATCCATTGTTACTACCACATCGTTTTTAAGTAAATACCATGTAAACACCATCTGAAAATGGGTTGTAAAAAAAGCATAATCATTTTTCTTCTGTTTTGACATGTTATTATACCTTATTACATATAGTTTAAGACCACAACGCAGGCAAAGAAGGAAAAAAGGGGGATTTTTCCTTTTTTTTTGTCAGTTCTGTCTCCCCGTGAAGAATGCTCAAAAACAAACGGGGGCTCATGACGAAATAATCTTATACAGTGCATTATATATTTTTGCAGTTCATACAATATGTGTTAACGGAGCCCTGTATAATGACTTCATATGGATGAGGTGGGCTGTCTTAGAGTAGCTAATGAAAGAGGACACAAAATGTCAGTCTACAGCATGTGGGGAAAACCATAGTACATTTCTTCCTCTCTTGCTCCAATCAAGTTCCACCATATTTGTGTTCTACTTCCAGGTGGGCTTGATCGTCCTACATGACGTAGTGGATTGGACAGATTTTTCAGAGAAGCTGCTGCTCTTGCGTGAGCGCTCGCGGGTGGGTGGCGATGGGGGGGTGTCGCTACGCTGGGTGCTCGCTCGGCTTGATGCCCTGACGCTCTGCACCCTCTGCAGACCACCCCCTTGGGCCTTCTCCTTCTCCTCCCTCTGGGGTGAATGCTGCCCCCCTTTGGCAGGAGATGTGGTTGTGGCAGCGGCTGGAGGCCGAGCGGGTGCTTGACTCTGGGAGCTGCTCCGGGATAGGAGAGAGGGGCTCCTGGAGGGGGTCGGGGGGTTGGAGARGGTTGGAGCGAGTTCCTTCTTGGTGGTCCGAGAGGAGGAGGYCACAGTGTTGCGTGCCCAKCCAGGCAGGGTGGCAGATGGGGTTTTGGAGCTGTGGGTAGCGCTAGCCTCAGAGGGTGTCCTAACCTGACCTTGGGCCTGAGCAGCCAGGGCTCTCATGGTGGAGCGGCACATCTTCTCCTCCGGCGGTGGCTTGGGCAGGTTCCTCAGCGGCTTGGCGCTGGGCTTGCGGAAGGAGGGCTTYCGTGGGTTGAGGTCACGTGCCCAGCCAGAGAGKCCAGCGTTCCCCTGGGATTTGGTCTCCTCTGGGGGCAAGCTGGAGTGGCGGGCGGGCCTACCGGTCTTCTCACCCCGCTCCCTGGCTGGGGAGCTCTTGTCGATGAGCGGCTGCCTGGCACCCTCATGGCCCCCGGCGGGTCTCTCCACCCGCCTGACGTTGCTGCCAGTCCGGCTGAGTTTGGTGATGGGCACCACCTTCCGCATGCCCTGGTTCTCAGTGGTGGTCAACATCCTGACGCCGCGACCCACTTTGCTGTTTTTGGAAACTTTTGACACATTCTTGGTCTTGGCGTGTGTTGGTTTAGGGCTATACGTCTCTACAGCTTTCTCGCCCACCTGCCTACCCTCCGCCGTGTCCCAGCTATCTGTGTCTCCCTCTTCCGTGGTGACGAGGGAGCCAACGGATGGGGCACGTTCGTCTGTGGACGCCGACAGCTCATTTGTGGGGGCAGAGACGGACTGATCGTTTTTGGATGTGGAATCAACGTTGGAGTTGGAGGATAGTGAGCTGGGGTCTCGAAGGTTCCCCTGGATGTTGTTGCAGTCAGTGTTTTTTACATCGGGGACCAATCCTTCCCTCATTAGAGGCGAGCTTTCGATCTCRGAGTAGTCAAGCGCTACGGAGCAGTCCGTTTCTGTGCAGTCTAAGATGTAGAACACCKGTTTCYTATTGGATACGGAGGGGTCAAGAGGGAGGGGCATATCGCAGGTGGTTGAGGAGACGGTGCTGYTGTCCTCCTCTTCCTCCTTCTGAAGCGAGCCCACCACAAACTGAGAGGACGGAATTTTACCTTCCCACGCAACTTCCAAACTCTTTGGACAAGGAGGAGGGGTATCCAAAACGAGTGCCTTTGGAGATTCCTTCTCCATTTCCAAGTCMGTCACCACCACGTCTTTGTGGTCAACAAAGTGCATGTGATTTGTGTTATTGTTCGGACTGGGGAGGTCAAACTGTTGAATTCCCGGGACTAGCGYGTGTCTCTCCACGCTGACGTTCATGTGTGCCGTGACGCTCGCTCCGGGGTTGGGCGTCTTCTGAAAGACGTTACGGTTCTGACATGAGCGAGGCAGATAGCTCCCCTCGGACACGGTCGTGTAGTTGTTATTATTGTTATACAGTTCCTCGTTGRCATTAAAGCCCRTGGAAGAGTACATGGCCAAGGGGCTGRTGGGCTCYGTCTCRGCCCGGTGTGACKTGGCCAGCACCTGCTGCCCATTCTCCAGCTTGTGGTTGTCATCCTGGGACACAAGCCAGGGGGCGGTTCTCCGATGGAGGGTGCGGCCGGAGCGCGGCAGGCTGTTGAACTTGTTGGCATAGTCCGCTGGCAGTGYCGTGCCACTGCCGAACAGCTCCAGGTAGTCGTGAAGCTCGCGGTCGGCCATGGCGGCCACGGTGTGGCGGTGGCGACGGGCGCTGGCTGAACGACCCAGGGGGCTGTGGGGACGCTGCTGGAGGAAGTCCAGGAGGCCCTCCTTGGTGAGCATATCCACGTCGTTCTCGCTGCTGCTGCGGCCGAAGCCGCCATTACCGGCGCCAGCCGCCTGCTGCTGGTCGGCRTTCCAGGCARAGCGCTTYTCCTCCAGCTCTCTGAGACGCCGCTGCCTGGCCGCCTCCTTATGCTCYCGCTCCAGGTTATCCTGACAGAGACAGCGAAAGGAYGGGCTAATAAATAACATATTGTGTACAGTGCCTTCGGAAAGTATTCAGACCCCTTGACTTTATCCAMATTTTGTTATATGTTTACMTACACCTACATCAGTATGTYCTTTTGAAGAGTTTATTAGTTTTGTTACTTCAGGAAATGCAGTGCAGGTTAATGTGAGTGTGCATTTGTAGGTTAGATAGAGAATGTGAGTTACATTACTTATCTGAAACTTCATAGTAGAGACWTWAAAGATTTGAATTKAAATATTTAAAGAAAACMCCTCTCACCTTGACAGCCTTTTTGAACTTGAGACAGAAGTCCTGGAAGATGCGGAAGCACTCRTCCAGCATGAAGGTGTCCTTGTCTTCACAGAAGAAGTCAATAAGCGCATTACCCTCCTTCCGCAGGTCCAGCCTACACCTCTTCAGGTCCTGGAGTGTCCTTGTGGAGCACTGTTGGGGATGGCAGACAACGGATGACAGACACAGATTAGATAGAAAATAATTATAACATATTATTACCATCAAAATATACCAAAAACAGGGGGCTTGGTGATACAGTATATCAGGGATGTA
>NW_019942756.1:288098-302001 GCF_002910315.2 Salvelinus sp. IW2-2015 | reverse complement strand
CGATAATTGGGCCAATATTTTGTTATGCTTATTGGGTGTTCTTCCAATTGAGACCATAGTGGTAATTATCTGATATACATTTCTTTGTTACAGTCACCCTATGATACGCTTTTGTACCACAACTGGCTAAGGATGCCTTCACTGTGTGCCGCCCTCATGCACCGTAATCAGCATTCACAGAGCAGAATTGCCAAATTTAGATTCTGACTGAATGTTCTGCCAACCTGCAGGAAGGGGTCCAGCTGCTCCAG
This sequence comes from Salvelinus sp. IW2-2015, assembly GCF_002910315.2. Classification (NCBI taxonomy): domain Eukaryota; kingdom Metazoa; phylum Chordata; class Actinopteri; order Salmoniformes; family Salmonidae; genus Salvelinus; species Salvelinus sp. IW2-2015. The sequence continues at coordinate 301,750 of NW_019942756.1, read as the reverse complement.
GAGCTCCGGGTCACTCTGGACCTTCTCCTCCAGGGATCTGGTCCTGACGTAGAGAGACGAGAACTCCAACTCAATGTTTTCCACTGATATTCTGCGGGGATATGCAAAATCATCCAAAGGCTGTTAAAAACATTGTGTGGCTCAGTTGGTAGAGCGTGGCGCTCGCAAAATCAGGGTTGGTGTGTTGATTCCTGCTGGACCACCCGTAAAATAGATGAAAGTGTATTTTAAATGGCGTATATTATATATATTATAATGAATGTGAATAGTTTAAGATTCTGGAACTGTGTGGACTGCTGTAGCAGATGGCTATGTTAGCATTGTAAAATGTGACCGCTTCCTGAGACTTGAAGTACTGCTGACCTTGAACACAGAAATGCCTTGGCTTGTACCAATCAGTGGTATTGATGGTGCTTTAGAAATTGCTATGTTGTTGGGAACACTGGTTCACCGTAGCAGAAATGGACCATGTTACACTGTAATGGCACTTCAATTCAAAGACCTATCTACAGTGCATTCGATAAAGGTGAAGGCACGACAGTCAGAGAAGGCTGGAAGTAAGGATGATGTGTTAGCATATCCACAGCGGAGCGTTATCTGTTGGCACACCAGGAGAGAGGGAGAGCTGAACTGTAGCATGCAGAGGTCACCTTGTAAAAGATCTTGACAGCCACAGGGAAAGATGATGCATCCTAAACAGTGCAGTCTACTCCCAACGCCATTGGGAGCTCAAATTCATTTGAAATTCAACTTAGTAGGGATCTGTGATTTCATTCAATGCTGCTGTTATTCTAGCCAATTACCAACTTCTTCATTTGATTGCATTTAAACTTGAGTATGTATTGTACCATATATTTTTTTCTACGTCATTAAAGCTGCAGTCTGCGATTCATAAAACAACAAAGTGGGCACCTCGCCACTTGGTAAACAGCTGAGGTATGCGGCTGGAGAAATGTAACCAGACTTAAAGCTGCAGTCTTATTAAAGCAGCGGTCTGCAGTTCAGAAAAACTACAAACAGGTCACGCCGCCACCTTTTAGGTAAACAGCTAAGGGATGTGGGTGGGGCTGCAGAAATGTTACCAGACTGCATCTTTAAGCACAAATCATCCTCCAGTAGTAGTCATATAAAGGCAACATATACAGATAGGGCTAATGGAGGGAAATAATCGTGCTAATGCTCTCTAAGAGCCAGTGCTGAAGCAAGAACCTATAGGCTACACATAGCATTCCAGGAACGGTGTTAGTGATATTGATTGTGAAAAGAGCCCAATAAAAGTCCTTATACAGTATAGGGCATTCATAGATAACGGGTGTGGAATTGACTGGGCGTCTTCTAGGTGAACTAGTTCTAAAACTCTGTCAAAGGAAAGCAGTGCAAATGCTGCGTTCTCGACGTCAGGGGTGTTTTTGAAACAAAACTTACAAACTCTGAGCATTAAGTTGTATGTATTCACGTGCTTTGAAGTAATTGAAAATGGCAATTGTCTAAACTAGGTATGTCAACCATAAACTACAGTTATTATGGTCACAAACAAATTACAGTGTTCAAAAACGGTATAAACAAACTCAGCAAAAAAAGAAATGCCCCTTTTTCAGGACCCTGTCTTTCAAAGATAATTCGTAAAAATCCAAATAACTTTACAGATCTTCATTGTAAAGGGTTTAAACACTGTTTCCCATGCTTGTTCAATGAACCATAAACAATTAATGAACATGCACCTGTGGAACAGTCATTAAGACACTAACAGCTTACAGACGGTAGGCAATTAAGGTCACAGTTATGAAAACTTAGGACACTAAAGAGGCCTTTTACTGACTCTGAAAAGCACAAAAAGAAAGATGCCCAGTGTCCCTGCTCATCTGTGTGAACGGGCTTAGGCATGCTGCAGGAGGCATGAGGACTGCAGATGTGCCAGGGCAATACATTGTCATGTCCGTACTGTGAGACGCCTAAGACAGCGCTACAGGGAGACGGACAGCTGATCGTCCTCGCAGTGGCAGACCACGTGTAACAACACCTGCACAGGATCGGTACATCCGAACATCACACCTGCGGGACAGTTACAGGATGGCAACAACAACTGCCCGAGTTACACCAGGAGAGAGAGTGGCTGGACTGAGGGCTTTGTAGGCTTGTTGTAAGGCAGGTCCTCATCAGACATCACCAGGCAACGTTGCCTATGGGCATAAACACCCACGTCGCTGACCAGACAGGACTGGCAAAAAGCGCTCTTCACTGATGAGTCACGGTTTTGTCTCACCAGGGGTGTGGTCAGATTTGCGTTTTATCTTCGAAGGAAAAGCGTTACACCGAGGCCTGTATTCTGGAGTGGGATCAATTGGAGGTGGAGGGTCTGGGGTGGTGTGTCACAGCATCATCGGACTGAGCTTGTTGTCATTGAAGACATCCTCCTTCCTCATGTGGTACCCTTCCTGCAGGTCATCCTGACATGACCCTCCAGCATGACAATGCCACCAGCCATACTGCTCGTTCTGTGCGTGATTTCCTGCAAGACAGGAATGTCAGTGTTCTGCCATGGCCAGCGAAGGGCCCGGATCTCAATCCCATTGAGCACGTCTGGGACCTGTTGGATCGAAGGGTGAGGGCTAGGGCCATTCCCCAAAAGAATATCCGGGAACTTGCTGGTGTCTTGGTGGACGAGTGGGGTAACATATCACAGCAAAACTGGCAAATCTAGTGCAGTCCATGAGGAGAGATGTAATGCAGTACTTAATGCAGCTGGTGGCCACACCAGATACTGAATGTTACTTTTGATTTGACCGCCCCCCCTTTGTTCAGGGACACATTATTCCATTTCTGTTAGTCACATGTCTGTGAACTGGTTCAGTTTCTGTCTCAGTTGCTGAATGTTGTTATGTTCATACAAATATTTACACATGTTAAGTTTGCTGAAAATAAACTCAGTTGACAGTGAGAGGACGTTTCTTTTTTTGCTGAGTTTAGATTGATTTTGATGAATAATGTATTGTTGTTGCATTTAACTGCTGAAAATGCTGTCTTCTAAGTAATTTCCTGAATAGGTGACGTAGTAGATGCGGCACATATTTGACACCTGAGTGTGCTACTTTACGGAAATTATGAGTCGGAGAGCCTTTTTCCCAGTTTGCAAGTTTCCGACATCATGAAGACCGATAATGAAGGACTATTTACCTGGAAGCGCTCCTGAATGCCCTGAAGTTTCTCAGGGAACTTCAGCAGCTTCTCGTCCTTCTTCTGTGCCTCCTGAAGTAGATGGATTATAATTAGCCTTTGTATACATGCCCTTTATACGTGTTATGTACACCCATATCCCCACTTGTAATTTCCCATCTGAAAGCTTGAAAAAGCTTGAAAATACATAAATGGTTGGACTCAACTCCTTAACATCTGCAATCCTGCAATTATTCAACATTTTCTGTCATTTAGTTCCTCTGTTTACTCAAACATCAATGTCCATGGATATTTACGGGTGACAACTTCTCTGCCGACTAAAGAGGCATCTGTTGAAAGCCTCCTCCTTTTTCTGTGTCAAAAAAGACGTATTTCACACATTCCAAAATTCCCTAAACAACCTGAATTCCAAACAAACTACTGAAATTTCTGGACCCACTGGGCACACCGCTCTTCATTTCAAAGGTGGACATGTATGGTTAAACTATTTGTTTGAAGAGTGCTTGATTTATGAGAAACCCTTATTTAACTCACCAACAAAAAAACCAGCCAGCAAGTCTTGTTTTTTGGAATTATCCCCAATGTGTCAACTATCGCTTTTTCAAACCCCTTCTAAAGGCACAAAAAAAAAGTTAAAAATGGGAATACAACTGTTCAGAATATTTTTGTATCCCATACACTGATACAACAAACTTTAGGAATAACCTTCAAATAAGGATCCAAAAACTTCTCCACCTGGATCACCTGGTCCAGTTCCGTGACATTGAAAAGGGCAGGGTTGTTCCCCCTTAATGCTTTTGTTTATAAACTCCAGTGTACAACACAACTTTCATGTGGGTTTCCTCCACTGTGCTTTCAATCTAAATAGCAAAACATGTAATAGCTGTGAGCAACAACGAACAGGTTTAACAGGATGACAGGAAAGGACGGACGAAAAAAATCATTTGGATAGCAAAGCCAAGCACTATTATTCCATGTGGACTATAATTCATTTAAATGTGCAATCCAGTGAAAAAGCATTACATCGTCTTATCTTTTCAATACCAAAAGTTGAAGTCTTTGTCTAGTGTGCCTGTTAAAGGTTGGTTTAACCTTGGAATGCGCAAGGTTAATCATTCTTAAATCATTACCTTTAATGGTATGAGTTTATAAACCAACTGTAACGTTACCTGACCAGAGTTTTCTTAAATGTGTTTGCTTGTTTAAGTGTTGGGCTCAGGACGTTGGAAGCTGGGTGGGAAATCTTTTGTTTTGGGTTGTCGCTAGTCTTGTTCCCTTTGTTTCTGTGCTCCAGCCCTAATATGTTCCTCAATCAGAGGCCAGCTTTCCCCAATCGTTGTCCCTGATTGAGAATCAAATATATAGATTGGCCCTTGATTATTTGTGGGTTGGGATGTTGAGTGGTTGGTTTCCCTTTGTCTTCTGTGTTTTTGGCTGCACCAGATAAGGACTGTTTTTTGGTATAGCCCATTTTTGTTTTGTTATATCGTTGTAAGTGTATTCACGATTCCGTTTATTAAACAATGTTGAGCACTGCTGACCAAGCTGCCGCGTTGGTTGCCCCGATCCCCTGCCTACAACTCTCCTCTTCCTAGTGAAGAGGAGGGAAAAGGCCTGCCCCCCCGTTACACCACCAAGCCCTCTGGGGTCCAATCCTGAACTAAATGAATTAATTCCGGTTTAAAGATTTGTTTTTTTATTGGGTAATATTTGTGGCATCTTTGGAATTCTAGGGGCTCCCCGAGTGAGCAAAGCAAGTCTTTAAGGCGCTGCATCTCAGTACAAGACCGGTGGGGCACTACAGTCCCCTGGTTTCGATTCAGGCCTTCCAGCCATCCAAATTGGGGGAGGCCCATTAAGGCGGTGGGCACAATTTGGACCAGCGTCCGTCTCCGGGGGCTAGGCCCGCCGTATATGTAATAAGATTTTTGTTTTCTTTAACTTGAACTTCCAAGTTAAAAATAAAGTTCATTTTAAAAATGTGGTCCAAATCCTGTTTGTTTTTGTAAATGATTTAAATCTCATTGGCATCCCCCACACATTTACAATTCCCAAAATACTTCAATCACCTCTCACAGCCTGTAATACGCTGAACTGCCCCAGCGGAGACCCAATAAATAGTCACTTTTTCCACTAAGTTCAGCAACTACATAAAAGTGCAAACCTACCTTGGAATTTACACGATCTACTAAATCACAATACCATCACTTGTTTCGCCTGCATAAAATTTTATAAACCTAAAACTACAATTGCATGAGGCGAACAAAGCCGCCTGAATCAATAGTTTTATTTGCGTTAATAGTTCCTTGGTGGCCACTAGGTGCCAATATATCATTATTGGTGCTCTCGATATTCGTTCCTGGTGCAACCATCTTAAAGGCTTGCAGTGACTTTTTATATTCATATAAGATCTACATGAAACACAATTTCCCATTGGCCCCATGTCCCCATCGGGTTCAAGTTTCCTTAATAGCCCCTGGTGGGGTGATATGGGTTGGCTTTATCTAGTGGGTGGTAACCGGTGGCCGACTTGGAATGCAAGCACCCTTATAATTCTAAAAAGTCTATTAGAAAATTCTTGAAGTCCCAATCGGCCTTAATAACCGTGGTTGCTGCATTCAAAATATGGCTTCCCCCTTGTACCTATAGGTTGGTTAACTATAAGCAAATAGGAATAACGAAAAAATAACTTAAAAAAATATTTTTTTTTCCCTCATTTATTATATCGTTAAATATCGAAACCTTTTTGTGTCCCTGCCTGCCTGGGTTTGGAAAAAATATTTTTCCATGGGTAATGGCCGGGGGCCCAAGCTGGTCCCCCTCAAGAAATTAAATCCCCGCATGACTGGTTTTTTCGCCGTAAAAGCCCTTTTTTTGGAATTTCCCTGGAACAACAAGCCGGCTAGATTAACAAGAAGTTAAGCTATTTAATTGATGTTTAATTACAACTTATATTTTTCGTAAATTTTTAATTTGGGAAATATTCCCTGTAGTTGTGAAAATTTGGCGCTTCCTGCAAAAATTTTCACTGGATGGCCCTTGGTCAAATCGAATCCCCGCTAAAGGGGATTGGCAACGTTGAAGGGATGCCAACTTTTAAGAAGTTAAAATCCTGGGAACGAGAGACAAAATGGATAGCTGTAGAAGAAAAATAGATCAGCCTCTCCAGAGGATTGTGCCTTTCCCCAGCCTTTTTTAATAGTTTTTTTTTCTGGATTAGTGGGATATAAACGTTTTGGAAAAGAAATCTGAAAAATGTTTGTTTCCAAATGTACAAAATTGAAACCAATGGGTTGAATTTGAATAAAAGGTATTTACCTTAAATGGTTGGGAAAAAATCCCCTGTGGGTTTTTAAAATTTGACCCTCAAAAACAACAGTTTTGGAAATTGAACCTTTTTTGCGCAAAAAAATCCAATTGGTTTTTCCCCACCTGATTCCCCATGTCCCCTCTATAATAACGTTGAACAAAATTTACGTTGAAACAACATTGAATTTCCAAACCAAAGTTTTTTGTGGCCCAGTGGGGAAGTTGGGGTTCCCTGTAACTCTGGTCGAAATGGGCAAAAGAATTCCACCAAAGGGTCAGCAAACATACTGACTCATAAAGTTCCCCCAAACGGTGGAAATTTTCATTTTTAAAAGTGAGCCAATGACAGCAGAAAGAAAAACCTGAAGAATAAATTCCCTGCACCACTGCTTTGGCTTACAAAAAAGGGTTTCATCACCTTAAATTCCCTTTTTGACTCTCCTGTGGTGTGTCTCCTCCAGTCCTCCCCTAACAGTGGTTGGTAATGGGTGTTTGGTTCTTTCTTCCTGGTTGGTGGGTGTTTTGTGTTGTGTGGCCCCCATATCTGTTTGCCTCCTTTCCCCCATTTGGGTGGCTGGTCTCCCTCCTTAGTGGTGGGGCTGGTCCCCCTCCAGTTGGTGGTCTTTCCTCCCAGTGGTGTCCCCTGTTCCTTCCTCCCATTTGGGTGGGTTGTTCCCTCCAGTGTGTGTTTGTGTGTGGGTGTTTTTTACAGGAGCCCTGGCCTGAAGGGGGAGGGACGGCCCTTTTTATTAATAAATGGCTGGAAAAAATGGAAGGTGAATGGAAAACCATGGTTTATCAAATGGTTTTGATGAAGTTTCGGATAACGTTTAATTTAATTCTGTTTTCGCCCCATTAACTTTGTGGAGCTCGTCCTACCCAATTAAAGGTGGCCATCATATCCCTGTTGGTGGGTGGGTGTGCAAGTCCCGTTGGTGGTTTTCCTCCCAGTGGTGGTTCCCTCCTTTCAAGTGTCTCCTCCCAATCTCTCTCTTCAGACTCACCAATTGCACAGAAAATGCAAGCAGGTTCCAATGCCAAGGTTTTGTTTTGGCCTTGTGTCCCCCGGCCAGCGAAGAAGGAGCGATGACAGCTTTGGAAGCCCACGGCCGTTGCCCCCGCGTAGCCAACCCTGGCCCGGGGACCAGGGGAAAGGAGGGAATAACATAAAGCAGTTGTCATAAAGTGGTTTTTGAACAAATAAAAAAGGCCCAATTAATTTCCCCACCCAAAGCCATCCCCGTCCCCCATATCAGACAAGGAATTAAGGGAGTGAAGGTGAGAAAGATGGGGGGGAAAAGAAACGAGACGATGTCCACAGGGTTGAATGGAGAGAAGAGATAAAGAAGACCCCGACTGAGGAAAGTTGAAGAGGGGAAGTGAGTGATTGAGGAGAGAGAGAAAGAGAAGGAAGAAAAAGAGGTGGAGGGATAAGGCCTTAAATAAGAAGGGGTTTGGGGGGCAGTGAAGAGAAAATTAAAGGCATTCGTTGATTTTAAAACAGCGTTCATGATGTTTCAGCCCCCCTTGCCCAAAGGAAAACCAAGGTTGAGGGATTGGCGTGTAAGTTCCCTCACAAGTCATCCGCTCTAACAAGGAAGAGAAGGGGAGAGAGGGGTCATACAAAACCATAGCCACAGAAAGTGCAATTCAAGCAGCAAACCGGCCATTCCCAGATCTGGGGATTTCCAAAATATTTTTACCTGTGGCCCCCCCTAGTTTGAAAGCTTTGGGTTGGGCTTTAAATAATATAATAGAAAAGTTTCCCCAAAACCTGCCCAAACCCCGCCCATCTGCCCTTCCAGGCAAGAAAAACTAAAGCAAAGACGCCTCACCAAAAAAAAGTAATGGAATACCCTTTTTCAAGTAATTTTCCAACCCAGGTTCTGCCCCCCCCCAATCAAACACATCCTCTGGTTGGAATTAACTTTTCCACCATAAACCACCTCCCCTTAACACTTCAAGCTAGCCCTTTCAACTGAAGGTTAAATACAACTGGTAATAAGAAGGGATTGATGTCCAATAGTTCCTAGCAATGACTTGGTTAGGCCCCCTATTTGGGATATTTCAAATAATGTAACAAAATAACAGCTTTTAGCTACTCCCCAATTAAGGAAAGTAAAATGTCCCCGGGCCCCAGAAAACCAGAAGTCTGGTTTTCCACTAAGTAAATCCCCACAATTCCAGGAATAGCCCTGTTTCCTGTTGGAAACTTGAACCTTTTTGGTTTTAAATAGGCGAATGGGGAACTATCGGCCAATACAGCCATAACAAAAAAATGGCCCATCAAATAATTAATGTACAATGGCAACATCCTAAGAAATTTCAAAAAGCTTTAATTTCATGAAGGAGAATGGAGTTAAAACAACAAAAAAACACCCACAAAAAATAAACGACCGGCTTTTCATAACCACTGTTTCCAAAAGACGTTGCCATCAATTGGTGCGCAGGCTTGGGGTCGAGTGGATAACAACTCCCCCGACCCAACGTTGTCAACGGTGAGTTCTGCAACTGGGAAAGGGATCAAGGGGCCCTCAATCCCTTCCTTACCTGTTGTTGGGTTTAAAAGCCCCAAAATTCACTGAGAAGTTGGAAAAGTTGTTCCAAGAAACGTTATGATCCATTCAAAAACGCTGGCGTCCATCCCCCCTTAAAGGCCTCCACAAATAACAATTGTAAACAAAGCCTGCAACTCCCTCAAGACATGGTAGCTTTCACTAAATTATAGGGCAATTAATTACTAATGGTGCTGCCTTCTTTAAAAGGCCCACTAAAACCAAGGGCTATTTGAATGCATTAAAGCTACCGTAGCCTGCATACCCAAACAAATTTCATGCCATAGGCCCCCCCACTGGCCAATAATGTCCAACGAACTTTGCCCATATTTCAGAGCCCAAATTTTAGCAAACAAGTTTTGCCCCCTAAAGAATCCAAAATGGAATTGGTTTTCAGAACGCAGAGCCCTTAAAATGGCACCCTACAGCCCCATAATACACTGACCACACCGTGGCAACATCAAAGCCACAAAGTCCCTGGTTTTTGTCCTTTGCCATCATAAACCATTTAACCAAATGAAGGTTTTACTGTCCTACCCCTGGGAAAAAAAATCTTCCCCAGGTGGCCATTCCATCCATGTCCTCTTAATATATCTGGTAAAATACAGTAAGTAGCTCAAGGTATCCTTTTTCTTATCTCTGTATCTCCTGGTATTTACATGTCCTTTGTTTTTCATTGCCAATGAAAGCCCCATTTTATATCATTAACCTGAAAACCTCCCTTCCTGCATGAACCAGGGGTTTTTTGGGGGAAGCCACATTATTTTTTCCAGTCGAATTTAAGTTTTTCTGAACGAAAAACATTAATTTTATTTTGTTTCCGTTTCCCACTTTGGTTTCCCTTTGAAAACCAGAAAAAAAATAAAAAGTTCCCTTGAAAAAGCGTATGAAAAACCCCCCCAAAAAAGTTACTGGGGTTTTATATCGTTTCTTTTCCCTGTTCCTTGGGGTTAAAAACTCTGGAAAAATAATGTTTTTTTAACATTAAGCCTCGACATTAAAAATTACTTTTTCACAATCAGTTTGGCGGTAAAAAAAAGAGGAAACGCTTGGGAAGCAAAGGTAAGCCAATTTAAAAATTGTTAAATTAGGGTTCACAAGATTTAAAAATACCTAACGGAGCGGCTTTTTTCTAATGAGGAACCTTTGGGAATGTTTTTCCCCTTGCCTTCCCGAAGTTTGGGGTTTTAAACGTTGGGAAAGAAAGCAAACGTTTAGCGAAGAAATTAAAAGACCGCGTCTTAAAACCTAATGTAGCTTTAATTCAATCCAATGTGGAAACATGAAAATAACTAATTAAGTTAAATCCTTTAACAAGCATTGAAAAGTCTAAATCCAATTCTTTCTCTAAATAAACATCCTCCCTCCCTAATTTTTTTGATTACGCTTGTTAAAATGTCGTCCAAGTAGGTTTTACAGTAACCTATTGCCTCAGAGGGAGGGGCATGGTAGCCTACCACATACACGCACACCCACTGGCAAGAATTTTCCACCTGGCAGGCCCAAGACTCTGGAATAACGTTTCTGAGTGAAACAGAAAATGAAGGGCTTTTGGATAGGGCCTTTTGTTTGAGATTTTTTGTTCGGACCCTGGAAGAAGCCCCCCCCGAACCCCGTAAAAATAAAATATTAAAATTTAACCGTTTCCCAAAATGCTTTTCCAAAGTAACAAGTTCTGTTTTTAAACGGAACAAGTATAGATCAACCTTTTGTTTTTTTTTTGGTTTTGGGGTTTTTCTGTTCCCTCAAATCATTTTTGGGTTTTTTCCCCGGTTTTCCCCTGTTCCTTGTTTCCTGAACGCAGTTTCTTACCTGCAAAATCTAATCACCTCCATTCCACTTTATAAAATCCTGTCCGAATTTACGCACCAGCTCAATAATAAACATGCCACGCCACCCCGGCAATACAAACTTTGGTCCCCCCTTGTCACACCCTCAGGCCCCGTGAACTCCTTGGTTCAACCAGTTTCGACGATGTGTGGCAGCCGCCAGTTTGGGTAGCCGTGGCCTCCTGGGGGGGCCAGTGGTGTGTCCCCATCCATCATACTTTTTTGTGGGCCATGCGGATGACAAAAATCGAATCTTCATGGCTCAAACAACAGCGCAGGACTGAAAAGACTTTCCTCACGGCCAGGAAACCAAATGGCTCGATGCGCAAAAACTCAAACCTGGCAAGGGGGGCGAACAAGGAGAAAGCAGGGGGGGTTGTCAGAATCCCACTTGGACAGGGAAAACAAGAAAGGTGGCATTTGCCCTTATCAAACTCCAGGCCCTCGAAATCTCGTGGGCCAGAGCACTGCCTGGTTTTTTCAAATTCCTACCTTCTAACTGGTACTGATTTTACAAACTTGGCCCCCCTTGTCAAATTAACTTACCAAGGGAGAAAAACAGCAAGTAACTTTAGCCCCTTGAAGGGAAATAGAAATAACCCTTATGTTACAAGTACCAATAACTGCACACCCTTTTTTATTTAATTGGAAGGTAAAGTTTACTCAAGTCCCAAATTTCTCTCAAACCCGCCCAATAGTTTATGCCTAAATAGCCCATATAACCCATGCAAATTTTTCCTTTTTGAGCAAATTAAATTGCAGAATGAAAACAGTTTGGGTGGGTACTGGGAAATACTAGCAAGGTAAAGGTAAGAACCTCAATGGCTGAAAAATTTGAATTTGACAAAGTTGGAAATTCCAAAATGGATTTGAATTGAAATTCCCAATGGCAAGTACCAGGGAAATGGACCCCAAAAATAATTATAACATATTATTACCATCAAAATATACCAAAAACAGGGGGCTTGGTGATACAGTATATCAGGGATGTACGATATTGGCCAATATTTTGTTATGCTTATTGGGTGTTCTTCCAATTGAGACCATAGTGGTAAGTTATCTGATATACATTTCTTTGTTACAGTCACCCTATGATACGCTTTTGTACCACAACTGGCTAAGGATGCCTTCACTGTGTGCCGCCCTCATGCACCGTAATCAGCATTCACAGAGCAGAATTCCCAAATTAGATTCTGACTGAATGTGCTGCCACCTGCAGGAAGGGGTCCAGCTGCTCCAGGAGCTCCGGGTCACTCTGGACCTTCTCCTCCAGGGATCTGGTCCTGACGTAGAGAGACGAGAACTCCAACTCAATGTTTTCCACTGATATTCTGCGGGGATATGCAAATCATCCAAAGGCTGTTAAAATACATTGTGTGGCTCAGTTGGTAGAGCGTGGCGCTCGCAAAATCAGGGTTGTGTGTTTGATTCCTGCTGGGACCACCCGTAAAATAGATGAAAGTGTATTTTAAATGGCGTATATTATATATATATATTATAATGACTGTGAGTAGTTTAAGATTCTGGAACTTTGTGGACTGCTGTAGCAGATGGCTATGTTAGCATTGTAACATGTGACTGTGTAGCAGATGGCTATGTTAGCATTGTAAAATGTGACTGTGTAGCAGATGGCTATGTTAGCATTGTAAAATGTGACTGTGTAGCAGATGGCTATGTTAGCATTGTAAAATGTGACTGTGCCTTCCTGAGACTTGAAGTACTGCTGACCCTGAACACAGAAATGCCTTGTCTTGTATCAATCAGTGGTATTGATGGTGCTTTAGAAATTGCTATGTTGTTGGGAACACTGGTTCACCGTGGCAGAAATGGACCATGTTACACTGTAATGGCACTTTAAAGCTGCAGTCTGCGAATCATAAAACAAGAAAGTGGGCACAAACAGCTGAGGTATGCGGCTGGAGAAATGTAACCAGACTTAAAGCTGCAGTCTTATTAAAGCAGCGGTCTGCAGTTCAGAAAAACTACAAACAGGTCACGCCGCCACCTGTTTAGGTAAACAGCTAAGGGATGTGGGTGGGGCTGCAGAAATGTTACCAGACTGCATCTTTAAGCACAAATCATCCTCCAGTAGTAGTCATATAAAGGCAACATATACAGATAGGGCTAATGGAGGGAAATAATCGTGCTAATGCTCTCCAAGAGCAGTGGCTGACGCAAGAACCTATAGGCTACACATAGCATTCCAGGAACKGWGTTAGTGATATTGATTGTGAAAAGAGCCCAATAAAAGTCCTTATACAGTATAGGGCATTCATAGATAACGGGTGTGGAATTGACTGGGCGTCTTCTAGGTGAACTAGTTCTAAAACTCCTGTCAAAGGAAAGCAGTGCAAATGCTGCGTTCTCGACGTCAGGGGTGTTTTGAAACAAAACTTACAAACTCTGAGCATTAAGTTGTATGTATTCACGTGCTTTGAAGTAATTGAAAATGGCAATTGTCTAACTAGGTATGTCAACCATAAACTACAGTTATTATGGTCACAAACAAATTACAGTGTTCAAAAACGGTATAAACAAACTCAGCAAAAAAAGAAATGCCCCTTTTTCAGGACCCTGTCTTTCAAAGATAATTCGTAAAAATCYAAATAACTTYACAGATCTTCATTGTAAAGGGTTTAAACACTGTTTCCCATGCTTGTTCAATGAACCATAAACAATTAATGAACATGCACCTGTGGAACAGTCATTAAGACACTAACAGCTTACAGACGGTAGGCAATTAAGGTCACAGTTATGAAAACTTAGGACACTAAAGAGGCCTTTC
>NW_019942756.1:258159-282649 GCF_002910315.2 Salvelinus sp. IW2-2015 | reverse complement strand
GCAGCGTCCTCACAAGACATCACGGCAGCAACGTTGCCTATGGGCATAAACCCACCGTCGCTGGACAGACAGGACTGGCAAAAAGTTGCGGTTTTGTCTCACCAGGGGTGATGGTCAGATTTGCGTTTATCTTCGAAGGAATGAGCATTACACCGAGCCTGTATTCTGGAGTGGATCAATTTGGAGGTGGAGGGTCTGGGGTGGTGTGTCACAGCATCATCGGACTGAGCTTGTTGTCATTGAAGACATCCTCCTTCCTCATGTGGTACCCTTCCTGCAGGCTCATCCTGACATGACCTCCAGTATGACAATGCCACCAGCCATACTGCTCGTTTCTGTGCGTGATTTCCTGCAAGACAGGAATGTCAGTGTTCTGCCATGGCCAGCGAAGGCCCGGATCTCAATCCCATTGAGCACGTCTGGGACTGTTGGATCGAAGGTGATGGCTAGGGCCATTCCCCCAAGAAATATCCGGGAACTTGCTGGTGTCTTGGTGGACGAGTGGGGTAACATATCACAGCAAGAACTGGCAAATCTAGTGCAGTCCATGAGGAGGAGATGTAATGCAGTACTTAATGCAGCTGGTGGCCACACCAGATACTGACTGTTACTTTTGATTTTGACCGCCCCCCCCCCTTTGTTCAGGGACACATTATTCCATTTCTGTTAGTCACATGTCTGTGGAACTGGTTCAGTTTCTGTCTCAGTTGCTGAATGTTGTTATGTTCATACAAATATTTACACATGTTAAGTTTGCTGAAAATAAACTCAGTTGACAGTGAGAGGACGTTTCTTTTTTTGCTGAGTTTAGATTGATTTTGATGAATAATGTATTGTTGTTGCATTTAACTGCKGAAAATGCTGTCTTCTAAGTAATTTCCTGAATAGGTGACGTAGTAGATGCGGCACATATTTGACACCTGAGTGTGCTACTTTACGGAAATTATGAGTCGGAGGCTTTTTCCCAGTTTGCAAGTTTCCGACATCATGAAGACCGCATAATGAAGGACTATTTACCTGGAAGCGCTCTGAATGCCCTGAAGTTTCTCAGGGAACTTCAGCAGCTTCTCGTCCTTCTTCTGTGCCTCCTGAGTAGATAGAAAAGGAATTATAATTAGCCTTGTATAATGCTTTATTACGTGTTATGTACACCCATATCCCACTTGTAATTTCCCATCTGAAAGCTTGAAAAAAGCTTGAAAATACATACAGATGGTGGAACTCAACTCCTTAACATCTGCAATCCTGCAATATTCAACATTTCTGTCATTTAGTCTCTGTTTACTCAAACATCAATGTCATGGAATATTTACGGGTGACAACTTCTCTGCCGACTAAAGGGCATCTGTGGAAAGCCTCTCCTTTTTCTGTGTCAAAAAAGACGTATTCACACATTTCAAATTCTAACAAGCTGATTCAAACAAACTACTGAATTCTGACCCACTGGGCACACCACGTCATTTAAACGTGGACATTTTGGTAAAATTCTGTTGAGACGTTGATCAATGAGAAACCTTTATTCACCCACTCAAAAGACAGCCAGAAGTTTGTTGAATTCCCAATGTGTCACTATGCTTTCAACCTTCTAAAAGCAAAACCAAATTCCAATGAAAAAACTATGTCTGATGTTTGGTTTAGTTGTCATCTAAATGTGTTATCACTGCACGTTCCATCATATAGAAGCACAACAAAGTTAAAATGGGAATTCAATGTCAGATATTTTGTATCCATACACTGAGTATAACAAACTTTAGGAATACATTCAATAAGGGATCAAAGCTTTCACCTGGATTCACCTGGTCAGTCTGTGACATTGAAAGGGCAGGTGTCCTTAATGCTTTGTATACTCATTAACTTAATGTCGTTCTCACTGTGCTTCATCTAATAGCAAAACCAATGTATAGCTGTGAGCAACAACGAACAGGGTTTACAGGATGACAGAAAGGACACGAGATCAGTTGKATAGCAAAGCAAGCACTATATCATGTGACTATATTAATTTATGTGCAATCAGTGAAAGCCTTACCATGTTTCTCTTTCAATACCAAAAGTGAAGTTTTGTCTAGTGCTGTAAGTTGGTTACCTTTGAATGCAGCAGGTAATCATTCTTAAAGTCATTACTTAATGTATTGAGTTTATAAACCAATTCTGTGGTCAATCTGACTAATGATTTATGTTAAGATTTGTGTTTATTGGTATATTGTGGTCATCTTTGAATTCTGGGGCTCCCGAGTGGAGCAGCGGTCTAAGGCCCTGCATCTCAGTGCAAGAGGTGTCACTACAGTCCCTGGTTTGATTCCAGGCTGTCCAGCCGTGATTGGGAGTCCCATAGGGCGGTGCCCAATTGGCCCAGTGTCGTCCGGGGTAGGCCGTCATTGTAAATAAGAATTTGTTCTTAACTGACTTGCCAAGTTAAATAAAGGTTCATTTAAAATGTATCAATCTGTTTTTGTAAATGATTTAAATCTCAGTTGGTACACCCCACATTAGCATTCCAAAATACTTCAATACACTCTCACAGCTGTAATACGCTGACTGCGCAAGCGGCAGGACCCAAATAAAATAGTCACTTTTCACTAAGTTCAGACTACATAAAAGGGCAACTACCTGTGATTATACAGATCTACTAATCACAATACATCACATTGTTCACCTGCATAATTTAAACCTAAAACTCATTTGCATGAGACAAAGTCCGCCTGATCAATAGTTATTGCTATAGTATCCTATGGTGCCACTGGTGCCAATGATATCTATGGTGCTACCGATTCGTCTGGTGCAACCATCTAAGGTTGCAGTGACTTTATATTCATATAAGATCTACATGACACATTTCATGGCCCCATGTCCATCGGTTCAGTTCTTATAGCCCTGGTGTGATATGGTGCCATCTAGTGGTGTACCGTGGCCGACTTTGAATGCAGCACCTTATAATTCTAAAAGTCTATTTAGAAAATCTTGAGTCAATCTGCCTTAATAACGTGTTGCTGCATTCAAATATGGCTCCACTGTACCTATAGGTGTACTATAGCAAATAGGATAACGCAAAAAATACTTTTAAAAATATTTTTTTTCATTTATTATATCGTTATATCTGACTTTTGTGTCTCGCCTGCCTGGTTGAAAAATKATTTTCATGTATGCGGGGCGCTGTCCTCAGATAATCGCATGATCTGTTTTCGCCGTAAAGCCTTTTTGAAATCTGACACAGCGGCTAGATTAACAAGAAGTTAAGCTTTATTATGATGTATTACACTTATATTTTCGTAAATGTTTAATATTGATATTCCTGTAGTTTGAATTTGGCGCTCTGCAATTTCACTGGATGCTGTCAAATCGATCCCGCTAAAGGGATTGGCACGTGAAGGGATCACTAAGAGGTTAAAATCCTGGACGAGAGACCAAATGGATAGCTGTAGATAGATCAGCTCTCCAGTAGGATGTGCTTCCCAGCTTATAGTTTTTTTTCTGATAGTGGATATAACGTTGAAGATCTGATGTTGTTTCAAATGTACAAATTGAACAATGTTGAATTTGATAAAAGGTATTACTATGTTGAAAATCCTGTGGTTTAAATTTGACCCTCAAAACAACAGTTGATGACTTTTTGCAAATCCAATGTATTTTCCACCTAGATTCYATGTCTCTATACGTTGACAAATTACGTTGAAACAACATTGATTCAACCAGTTTGTGCCCAGTGGGGAGTGTCTGTACTCTGGTCGAATGGCAAAAGAATCCACAGGTCAGCACACTGACTCATAGTCCCAAACGGTGAAATTTCATTTTAAAGTGAGCATGACCAGCAGAAGAAACCTGAAGATATTCCTGCACACTGCTTGCTTTACAAAGGGATTCTCCACTAATCTGACTCTCTGTGTGTGTCTCCTCCAGTCTCCCCTACAGTGTGTATGTGTGTCTTCTCCTGTGTGTGTTGTGTGTGTGCATATCTGTTTGTCTCCTCCATTGTGTGGCTGTCTCCTCTAGTGTGGCTGTCTCCTCCAGTGTGTCTGTTTCCTCCAGTGTGTCTGTCTCCTCCAGTGTGTCTGTCTCCTCCAGTGTGTGTGTGTGTGTGTTTTACAGGAGGCTGCTGAGGGGAGGACGGCTTATAATAATGGCTGGAATGGAGTGAATGGAAACCATGTTTATCATGTTTGATGAGTTCGATACCGTTTAATTTATTCTGTTCCAGCCATTACTGTGAGCTCGTCCTACCCAATTAAGGTGCCATCAATATCCTGTGGTGTGTGTGCAAGTCCGTGTGTTTCCTCCAGTGTGTCTCCTTCAGTGTCTCCTCCCATCTCTCTCTGTCAGACTCACCAATGCCACAAAATGCAGCAGGTTCATGCCAGGTTTGTTGGCCTTGGTGTCGGCCAGCGAGAGGAGCGATGACAGCTTGAAGCCCACGGCGTTGCCCGCGTAGCCACCCTGCGGGACAGGGAGGAGGATATACGAGCAGTGTCATAGTGGTGACATAAAAGCCATTATCCCACCTCAGCCATCGTCATATCAGACAGATAAGGAGTGAGTGAGAGATGGGGGGGAAAGAACGAGACAGATGTCACAGGTTGATGGAGAGAGAGAGAGAGACCGACTGAGGAAGTGAGAGGGTGAGTGAGTGATTGAGGAGAGAGAGAAAGAGAGGAAGAGAGAGTGAGGATAGCTAAATAGAAAGGGGTGGGGGGGGAGTGAGAGATAATGGCATCGTTGATTTACAGCGTTCATGATGTTTCCAGCCTGCAGAACCAGGTGGAGGATGGCGTGTAGTTCCTCACAAGTCATCAGCTCTACAGAGAGAGAGGAGAGAGGGGTCAATACAAACCCATAGCACACAGAGCATTCAGCAGCAACCGCCATCAGATCTGGGATTCAAATACTTTACCTGTGCCTAGTTGAGCTTGCCTGGCTTAATAATATAATAGAAAAGTTCCAAAACTGCAAACCCCGCCCATCTGGCCCTCCAGGCAGACTCAAGCAAACGCTCAAAGTATTTGGAAATACTTTTCAAGTATTTCAACCCAGGTCTGCCCCCCATCAAACACCATCTCTGTTTGGAATTAACTTCCACCATACACTCCACTACAACTCAAGCTAGCTTTCAACTGAGGTATACAACTGTATAGAGATGATGTCATAGTTCTAGCATGACTGTAGGCCTATTGATATTTCAAATACTGTACAATACAGCTAGCTACTCATTAGGAGTAATGTCGGCCCAGACCAAGAGTCTGGTTTCACTAGTAATCACAATCAGGAAGTAGCCTGTCTGTGACTTGACCTTTGTTTAAATAGCGAATGGACAACAGCATAACAAAATGCATCATATATGTACATGCACATCCTAGATCAAAAGCTATTCATGATGAGATGGAGTAAACACAAAAAACACCCACAAAATAACGACGGCTCATACCAACTTTTCCAACGTTGCATCAATGTGCAGAGCTGTGGTCGAGTGGATAACACTCCCGACACGTGTCACGTGAGGCTCTGCACTGGAGATCAGGGCTCAATCCCTTCTACCTGTGTTGTAAAGCCCCAAATTCACTGAGAGGTGAAAGTCTGTGTCAAGACRTTTTATGAATCATTCAAAAACCCTGCGTCATCCCCTAAAAGGCCTCACAATACAAATTGTACAGCCTGCACTCTCAAGACATGGTTAGCTCACTAAATGTATCAGGGCAATTAATTAGCTAAATTGGTGCTGCTCTTTAGGCACTACCAAGCTCATTTGAATGCATTAGCTACAGTAGCTGCATACCAACAAATCATGCATAGGCCCACTGCAATAAATGTCAACGACTTGCATATTTCAGAGCCCAAATTAGCAAAACAAGTTGCCTGAGGATCATATGATTGGTTTCAGACGCAGAGCTTAATGGGCACCCTACAGCATAATAACACTGACACACCGTGGCAACATCAGCACAGTCTGTTTTGTCCTTTGCAATCATTAACCATTAACCAAATGAGGTTTACTGTCCCTACCCCTGAAAAAATCTCCAGGTGCATCCATCCATGTCTCTATATATCTGTAAATACAGTATGTAGCTCAGTATCTTTCTATCTCTGTATCTCTGTATTTACATGTCTGTTCATTGCATGAAGCCCCATTTATRTCATTAACCTGAAAACCTCCTCTGCATGAACCAGGGTTTGGGACCAACATTATTTTTCAGTCGATTAGTTCTGAACAGAACCATTATTTATTTTGTTCCGTTCCACTGTTCTGACCAGAAAAATAAAGTTCTGAAGCGGTATGAACCCCCCAAAAAAGTACTGGTTTATATCGTTTCTTTCTGTTCCTTTGTAAAACTCTGAAATATGTTTCTTTACATTTAGCTCGACATTAAATTACTTCACCAATCAGTGCGGATAGAGAAACTTGCTGTGGAGCAGGTAAGCAATTTAATCTGTATTAGGTCCACAGAATTATACCTACGGAGCGGCTTCTATGGAGGAACTTTGAATGTCTTTGCACTTCCGAGTTGGTTTAACGTTGGACCAGAGCAAACGTTAGCGAGAATTAAAGACGCGTCTTACCTTATGTAGCTAATCAATCCAATGTGAAACATGATAACTATAGTATCCTTAACAAGCATTGAAAAAGTCTATCCATTCTTCTCTAATTAAACATCTCTCCCTAATTTTTGAATTACGCTTGTAATGTCGTCAGTAGGTTACAGTAACCTATGCTTCAGAGGGGAGGGGCATGTAGCCTACACATACACGCACACCCACTGGCAAAGATTTCCAGCTGGCAGGCAGACTCTGGAATACGTTTCTGAGTGACAGAATGAGGGCTTTGCATAGGCGCTTTGTTGCGATTTTTGTCGGACTGGAAGAAAATGCCCCGAACGTAAAATAATATTATTAACCGGTTCCCATGCTTTCAAAATAACAGTTCTGTTACGGAACAGTATAGATCACTTTTGTTTTTGGTTTGGGTTCTGTTCCTCAAATCATTTTGTTATTTTCCGGTTTTCTGTTCTGTTCCCTGAACCAGTTCCTTACCTGCATCTATCACTCATCTACTTTATAAATCTGTCCGAATACAGCACCAGCTCATATAACATGCACGCACCCGCACATACACTGGGTCCTTGTCACACCTCAGCGCCGTGACTCTTGGTCACCAGTCGACGATGTGTGGCAGCGCCAGTGGGTAGCGGTGGCCTCTGGCGGGGCAGTGGTGTGTCATCATCATTACCTTTTGTGGCCACGCGGATGACATCGATCTCATGGCTCATCACAGCGCAGGACTGAAAGAACTCCTCACGCAGGACCATGGCCTCGATGCGCAACTCAAACCTGGCAGGGGCGACAGAGAACAGGGGGTGTCAGAATCACTGGCACAGGGAACAGAAAAGTGCAATTTGCTATACAACTCCAGGCCCTCGATCTCGTGGGCCAGAGCACTGCTGGTTTTCATTCTCTTCTAATCTGGTACTGATTTACACTTGGCCTTGATCAATTAACTACCAGGGAGAAAAACAGCAGTAGCTTAGCCCTTGAAGGGAAATAGAATAGACCTTATGTACAGTACCATATACTGCACACCCTTTTATTTAATTGAAGTAAGTACTCAGTCAATTTCTCAAACCTGCATAGTTTATGCTATAGCATATAACCATGCATTTTCCTTTTGAGCAAATTAAATTGCAGAATGAACAGTTGTGGGTACTGGAAAATACTAGCAAGGTAGGTAGACTCATGGCTGATTTGATTGACAAGTGAATCATGATTTGATTGATTCATGCAGTAACAGGGATGGACTGAGTCCAGAAATTGTCTCTTTCATTTCTAACACGCCTGCCTAAGTTTTTCCTCGAGGCCCCCACACCGGCCCATTTATTTTGTAGAGGCCCTCTTTATTAGGCAAATAAGGATCGTTGAAGATGGACCAGTATTTGTCCAAACTGCCCTGTGGCCAATCCGTTTCTGTGCTGTAATACCAATGAGTGCAGCTTACCGAGGCACCTGGATCAACAGGTACATGAAGGAGTCTGCCAGGGTCAGTTTGCTGGAGTCCCCTTTGAACGCCCTCAGTTTCTTTACCTRTGGATACGACAATAAACATAKRAACATGTTCCTRTGTGGCTCAGTTGGTAAAGCATGGCGCTTGCAAAGTCGGGCTGATGGGTTTCGATTTCCACTGGGGCCACCCATGTAAAAATGTATGCACACATGACTACCTGTAAGTCACTTTTGATGAAAGTGTAATAATATGATTAATATTATTTTGTGCTCCAATAAGTGCAATCCATAAGAAACGAACCTCAACAACACAAATTTACCTTAAAAATGTGATGAAGTACAAAGTAACTTAGAAAATGTCTGTCATTGAATTAAATAATTGAATGATCGTGCTCCATCCATTTGAGAATGATTTAAAGGTATTTATAAACTGGATGGTTAGAGCCCTGAATGCTGATTGACTGATAACCATGGTATATCAGACCGTGTACCACGGGTATGCCAAAACATGTATTTTTACTGCTCTAATTACGTTGATAACAAGTTTAGAATAATAAAAACGGCACCTCTGGGTTTTGTGGTATATGGCCAATATACCACGGCTAAGGGCTGTGTCCAGGCACTCCGCGATGCGTCTTGCCTAAGAACAGCCCTTAGCCCTTGGTATATTGGTCATATACCACACCCCCCTTGTGCCTTATTGCTTAATTATATCATAGACATAGAGGAAGCCTATAGTAGCTGGGCTGTGCTAGTAAAACTGTGGTGCATCGGTGCCTTGCTTGGCTGGTACATTATGTGTGTGTGTGTCCCTCTCTCTTACACACACACACACACACACACACACACACACACACACCACCACACACACACACACACACACACACACACACACACCACACACACACACACCACCACACACACACACACACACACACACACACACACACCTCTTCAGACTCGGGCAGGAGTTTGAGCAGGTCTTTGAGGAGTTCAGCGCCGTACAGCTTGCCGTCTCCCTGGCGAATGTCCTCCACGATGGAGTGATTGGACCTGGATGAGATGGACACAGTGATAACCGGTATAGTGCATTACGATGCGGTTATAATGCATGGCAAGATTTGTTATAAGCATGTACAGTATTATAATATCTTATGAACATCTCATAAGGATCCTGACTGAATAAAAGCCATTTTGAGACAGTTGACAATTTGGTGCAGAGAGACTTAACACACTATAAGCCTTGTTCTAAGAGGCTCTTACGCGCTCATAACAAGTTATAAGCATTATACCCGTCGGTTAAAGAAACATAACATATTATACACCTTATAATAGGACATCCTAAAGGCTCATACAAAACAAGTTATAAAGCCTTATACCCATTGGCTTAACTGGTACCGAAAGAGTCAGTTCAGTTCATTGGTAAACAGCACAGGCTCTCACTCTCTGTTTGCACGTAGCAGTAAATCCAGCCATTCATCACACAGTCACTCCAATGTGTGAGCCTGATGCCCAGGCCTGATATGGATTTATGAGCCATGGGACTGGAGAATCCATGAATTGAAAGGGGTTCGGGGAGATGCGGTGGGAGCCCGTGCAACTGCAACAACATGCCGCTAATTCAGTAAAAATGAAATATATGTGGAAATTTGAGTCATATCAAATCGGGAGAATCACTTCAAATATGATATTCTCATTGGAGGTCAACTGAAAGGAGGAGAATCTATGTTTCAAATGTCTAGTTAGGTTAGTTAGCATGATCAACCTGCCTCTCTTCTGCATTCAAGGTTCCCATCGACATGAATAACGAATAACATCCTGTAAGTAGCTAGAGTTACTGTTAGCAACATGCTAGCTGAAAACGGCTGGAGGCTATGCTAGCCACATGCAAAAAAATCGGYGATATACTGTACTGCACTAGCGACTGTGTTACATAAACGAAAGTGTCCAAGTCCAGTGTGGACGTGGCAGTGTTAATAGGTGCTCCTGTGATAAGAGTCAAATGCTATGAAAATTACAGGGGGAGCCATGCAAAATGTCCTATGAGATCAGCCCTCTGGCCCCGTACACACTCAAGTTGTACAACTGATGTAAAATGCATTTGGCAAAACCGTTGTGATATAAGGGAGAGTTTCTCTGCACAATTGTGCAGACAAACTCTCCATTAGTATCACAAAAATATCAGTTAAATCACACCCATTGTGTCAAATGTGTTGTACAAGCTGAGTGTATACAGCACATGCTCTGTGCTGGCATGCAAATCACGAGCTACAACTCTCTCCCAGTATACCACTCCACAGTGAGTTAGCATTAGCCACTCCAGACTGCTTATGTAATACATACAGTAGGACATATTGCTAGCCAAAGCTATAGCCATCCTGTCAGGCTGTATCACTGCCTGGTACGGCAACCACCTGGTACGGTAGCACGCCTGGTATGGTAGCACGCGCTCCAGCTGGTATATCTCACTGGTCATCCCCAAAGCCAACACCTACTTTGGCCGCCTTTCCTTCCAGTTCTCTGCTGCCAATGACTGGAACGAATCGCAAAAATCGCTGAAGTTGGAGACTTAAATCTCCCTCACTACCTTTGAACTTCAGCTATCTGAGCAGCTAACCGATCGCTGCAGCTGTACACAGCCCATCTGTAAATAGCCCATCCAATCTACCTACCTCATCCCCATATTGTTTTAATGTACTTTTTTGCTCTTTTGCACACCAGTATTTCTACTTACACATCATCTTCTGCACATCTATCACTCCAGTGTTAATTTGCTAAATTGTAATTACTTCGCTACTATGGCCTATTTATTGCCTTACCTCCTCACGCCATTTGCACACACTGTATATAGACTTTAACTTTTATTGTGTTATTGACTGTGCGTTTGTTTATTCCATGTGTAACTCTGTGTTGTGTTGTTGTTTGTGTCGCACTGCTTTGCTTTATCTTGGCCAGGTCGCAGTTGTAAATGAAAACTTGTTCTCAACTGGCCTACCTWGTTAAATAAAGGTTAAATAAAAATAATTTTAAAAACTGCACCGCCCACAACCACAGGGCTCTTCATAGGGTGGTGCAGTCTGCACAACGCATCACCGGGGGCAAACTACCTGCCCTCCAGGACACCTACAACACCCGATGTCACAGGAAGGCAAAAAAGATCATCAAGGACAATAACCACCCGAGCCACTGCCTGTTCACCCCGCTTCCATCCAGAAGGCGAGGTCAGTACAGGTGCATCAAAGCTGGGACAGAGAGATTGAAGAACAGCTTCTATCTCAAGGCCATCAGATTGTTAAACAGCCATCACTAGCACAGGGAGGTGGCTGCMTACCTACAGACTTGATATCATTGGCCACTTTAATAAACGGACCACTAGTCACTTTAATAATGGCATTTTAATAATGTTTACATATCTCGCATTACTCACCTCATATGTATATACTGTATCCTTCACTATCTATTCTTTACTATCTATTGCATCTTAGCCGCTCTGTCACTGCTCATCCATATATTTTATACTTATATATTCTTATCCCATTCCTTTACTAGATTGTGTGTATTAGGTTTTGTTGTGGAATTTGTTAGATATTAGGTTTTGTTGTGGAATTTGTTAGATATTAGGTTTTGTTGTGGAATTGTTAGATATTACCTGTTAGATACTGCTGCACTGTCGGATCTAGAAGCATAAGCATTTCACTACACTCACAATAACATCTGCTAACCATGTGTATGTGACTAATACAATTTGATTGGTGATTTGATTTGAACAATGTGGACTTTTTCTCCTGGATTATCAACCCAGATCATCTGAGGGTCAGTTTTCTGATATTACTAAAACCCTCTCTATTTTGTGTGTGTGTGTGCACGCCTGCATGTGTGTATGTGTCCGTGTGTATATGTGAGTGTGTATTGTATGCTCATTGCTCTTTCTGCGCAGATATCTTCAGTGCCAATACTAATATTCYTCTGTAAATGTAGGAATTAGTCCAAAGAAATTATATATWTTTTTTTACATATAACAACTTTGCAGGGGCCTTTGAAGGACATGCACAGACAGCGATGAGGTAAGACCAGACTGTACTTCTTCTGCAGGCCATCATGTTCCCATTCCATGATGGCCTGTGTCTGGGCTGAGGAGAGCACTGCCAGTGACACACACACTGAATAATACAGTATATGCCCAGTCAGGCTGGGTAGAGAAATACTTTGATTATAAAACCAATTCTAGAGGTTTTTCATTAAAACGACTACTGTATAAAGCATGGAGATTTTAGGGTGAGGGACTTAGACATTTGCACTATAATGGTGACTACCGGTGCCCACGAACTGTTAGGGCCTACATAAAGCTGTCCCAACAGCGGAGCTTTCCTTTCAGCACCATGGAGTGAACCCTTACCACTGCTACACCTGGCTATCAGCGGAGCCTCGTCCGGCAGCGAAACAGTTCGTTCAGCCTCATTTACTTCCTTTTTAAAACCATAGCTGATATGGCTGACTTACTTAATAATAACGGACATAAAACAGGACAGGAACAGCGTCTGGACAGGGTAACGACATCAATGCAGACACAGGGAACAAACAGAGGAAACAGACAGATAAAGGGGAGGCAATCAAATAATGATAGCATTCAGGTGGGTCCAATGAGGCGCAGGTGCGCGTAACGAAGGGGACAGGTATGCGTAAAGATAGGCAGTCTGGCGCCCTCAAGAGGGCGTGACAACAACATACACTTAGTATTTACTTTCTTAGCTACAGTCTACATATCTCCCTGGCATATTACATCATTTATGCAGCAGCATACAAGACATTTTTGGACTCACCTTGTTGTGCTGTGCTMACTTTGAACAGGAAGGTGGCGCGGCAGTCCTTTGTGGGCAAATTTTGTCATCAAACTTTGCCATCAAAGTCTGGCATTCTCTGGATTTATGGTGCTTTCAAGACAACTGGGAACTCGAAGAAAAAAAGATGAATCATGATGACGTCAGTGATCTTCAGGTCATTGCTCTAGAAAGAGGGCAGAGTTCCGAATGTACAATTCAAAGTTGGATGAAAGTTCAAAACGTATTTTCCCAGTCCCGAGTTCCCAGTTGTCTGGAACTCACAAAATTCTGATTTTGCAGTTCCGAGTTAAGTTGTTTTGAGCTAAGTTGTTTTGAG
This sequence comes from Salvelinus sp. IW2-2015, assembly GCF_002910315.2. Classification (NCBI taxonomy): domain Eukaryota; kingdom Metazoa; phylum Chordata; class Actinopteri; order Salmoniformes; family Salmonidae; genus Salvelinus; species Salvelinus sp. IW2-2015. The sequence goes on along the minus strand of NW_019942756.1, from coordinate 269,515 downwards.
CGCGGCACAAACCATGCTTCATTGACATGCTTGGCCAATGTTGAATGTTTATAATTTTAAACGAGGAAAAGAGACCTTTATTCTTCGACTTGGGACCACACAGCCACTCCACTGAATAGCAGGCAAATGATTGCTTTGCAATGCTTGCAGTCAGCCTTACTAATTCCTTCCAAACCACTCATTGTTGAATTTGCAATTTCCAACTTGTGTAATGTTTATGTCCAATGGCCGATGAGCACCGATATGCTCTGCCCCACCTGCCCTGAATGACGGGTCGCCACTGTCCCTATGTTAGTTTCCAAAAGTCTTAGTCGAGTATCATTACGATACCGCTACGTCCTTCGCAGTCAGCCCGGTTATGACGAAGTCGATTACAGAATCGGAAACCTTTATCAACTGGTTTTTCTTGGCATTTAGGGAAAGTGTAGCCTGTTGACACTGTTTCTGCATCCAACCATACAGCAGTGTCACCTTGCCAAATAAGACAACGACAAGCATAAAAAGATTGGCAACAAGCTCAAATTTACCCAAAGGATTTCAATAGCATTTTGATTTAAACACTATACTGTCATGGCAGGTTGTACTACAATAAAGTATCTTCCTATATAGAGTAATAGTTTTGGTAATATTGCGTAAGTGATCTCAGTTTGGATTCATTCAGAATGGTCTTGATCTGCTTTAGTCACTGAAATGCTGCATCAGTGAGGTAGTAACCTTGGGAGTGGTGACCATTTAGCATTCGAGCTACGTTGTTTCCCAATGGAAAAGTCAGTTACATAAAATAAGGGCTAAAGCTGTGTCTGATTACGCTGGGGACCAGTGGGAGGAGAGCTGGACTGTCCACTAAACACTAGGTTGCTATGGAGATAGGTACAGAGAAACAGATGAATGACGCAAATATGCCCACACGAGAGCGTGGGAGCATGCATGCGCATGCACGCACACACACCTGCACAGAGATATACACAAAAACACCTGCACAAACACGCATGCAGATACAAACACAGGACACGTGTTCGGTACACACAATATAAAGGTCACTTATACAGTGCCTTGCGAAAGTATTCACCCCCCTTGGCATTTTTCCTATTTTGTTTTTTTACAACCTGGAATTAAAATTGATTTTKKGGGGGGGGGGGGGGGGGGTTGTATCATTTGATTTATACAACATGCCTACCACTTTGAAGATGCAAAATATTTTTTATTGTGAAACAAACAAGAAATAACACAAAAAACCCAGAAAACTTCAGTGTGCATAACTATTCATCCCCCCAAAGTCAATACTTTGTAGAGCCACCTTTTGCAGCAATTACAGCTGCAAGTCTCTTGGGGTATATCTCTATAAGCTTGGCACATCTAGCCACTGGAATTTTTGCCCATTCTTCAAGGCAAAACTGCTCCAACTCCTTCAAGAAGGATGGGTTCCACTGGTGTACAGCAATCTTTAAGTCATACCACATATTCTCAATTGGATTGAGGTCTGGGCTTTGACTAGCCCATTCCAAGACATTTACATGATTTCCCTTAAACCACTCGAGTGTTGCTTTAGCAGTATGCTTAGGGTCATTGTCCTGCTGGAAGGTGAACCTCCGTCCCATTCTCAAATCTCTGGAAGACTGAAACAGGTTTCCCTCAAGAATTTCCCTGTATTTAGCGCCATCCATCATTCCTTCAATTCTGACCAGTTTCCCAGTCCCTGCCGATGAAAAACATCCCCACAGCATGATGCTGCCACCACCATGCTTCACTGTTGGGATGGTATTCTCGGGGTGATGAGAGGTGTTGGGTTTGCGCCAGACATAGCGTTTTCCTTGATGGCCCCAAAAAATATTTKAGTCTCAATTGACCAGAGTACCTTCTTCCATATGTTTGGGGAGTCTCCCACACGTCTTTTGGCGAACACCAAACATGTTTGCTTATTGTTTTCTTTAAGCAATGGCTTTTGTCTGTCCACTCTTCTGTAAAGCCCAGCTCTGTGGAGTGTACGGCTTAAAGTGGTCCTATGGACAGATACTCCAATCTCCGCTGTGGAGCATTGCAGCTCCTTCAGGGTTATCTTTGGTCTCTTTGTTGCCTCTCTGATTAATGCCCTCCTTGCCTGGTCCGTGAGTTTTGGTGGGTGGCCCTCTCTTGGCAGGTTTGTTGTGGTGCCATATTCTTTCAATTTTTTTAATAATGGATTTAATGGTTCTCCGTGGGATGTTCAAAGTTTCATTTTTTTTGTTATAACCCAACCCTGATCTGTACTTCTCCACAACTTTGTCCCTGACCTGTTTGGAGAGCTCCTTGGTTTTCATGGTGCTGCTTGCTTGGTGGTGCCCCTTTTTTTCATTTCACTTCACGAATTTGGACTATTTTATGTATGTCCATTACATGAAATMCAAATATAAATCCATTTAAATTATAGGTTGTAATGCAACAAAATAGGAAAAACGCCAAGGGGGATGAATACTTTTGCAAGGCACTGTATGTCATGCTGTGAACAACAAATGCAACAGGCACAGACAGTACAAACTAGTTGTACTGTAATTTTCCTCACCCCTCTATTGACATACCCTAACCCAGTGGTTGTCAATCCTGGACCTGGGGACACAAAGGGGTGCAAATTATTTTTTTTGCCTCAGCAAAATCAACTCACCATCAAGCTTTGGTGATTTGAATCAGGTGTGTTGTGCTGTGGTAAAAAAAAAAAAAAAAAAGTGCACCCCTTTGGGTCCTCAGGAACAGGATTGAGAACCACTACCCTAACAGATTGACAACTCTACAGGGGCAGCAGGTAGCCTAGCAGTTAGAGCGATAGGCCAGTAATCAAAAAGTCGCTGGTTTGAATCCCCAAGCCGCCTAGGTGAAAAATCTGCTGATGAGCAAGGCACTTAACCCAAATTACTCAGGTAAGTTGCTCTGGATAAGAGCCTCTGCTAAATGACTAAAATGTAAATACAGCAAACACCATAATTATGACACACACACACACGTGACCTTATCCCCTAGCGTGCCGGACTAAGGAGGCCGCCACTTAAAACAAGTTACACAACAATGTCGTGTTTCACCAAAGGCGTCTCGTTTCTCTCCCTCACGCCGATCAGTGGAATTTTATCCCCGCTTTATGTAAGCTAATCTAACAGAACCGGAGGAAGACTTACTTCTTGAACTGCCTGAGGAAAATGCCCACGTTCATGCCCCGCTTGGAGTCCAGAATGCTGATCTGAGAACAGTAGAAAGAGAAGAACACGATTCAGTTCAGGAGGATCATGTGGGAATGATTGTGATGCTAGATTAGGGTTGCAAAGCTACCGGTAATTTATCAAAGTTTCCGGGATCAATAATGTTGGTAAATAACAGGTGACATTCTACAATTAGTACACAAAACATTAAGAACACATGCTCTTTCCATTACATAGACTGACCAGGTGAATCCAGGTGAACGTTATGATCCCTTATTGATGTCACTTGTTAAATCAATGTAGATGAAGAGAAGGAGAAAAGTTATTGAAAGATTTTTAARCCTTGAGACAATTCAGACATGGATTGTGTATGTGTGCCATTCAGAGGGTGATTGGGCAAGACACAAAACGTAAGTACCTTTGAACGGTGTATGGTAGTAATTTATGCTTGAATAACTTTTTTAAACTGTATTCATGTATAGTATTAATGTTTTATATCTGCGTCCATATTGTCCGCGAGTTTCAAGTGGATAGACCATATGGATCAAGAGCAAGTTGCCTAGTTAATGAAAAAAATAACAACTAATCAACAATGTTATTATTTTCAATTAACTCTGCAACTCTTCCAGACCTGGGATAACTATATGTTTAACTATAGTTAAAACTATAGGGGGTGAAGATTCAAAAAAAGTACTACTTTTTAAAACTATTTTAATACAGATCTGAGAAAAGCAACTACTTTTATTAATTTTTTATTTTTTTACAGATCTCAGGAAGTGACTACGTTTCTGAAACTATTGGATTGGCTGCCTTGTATCTGGATTGTATCTGGAACTGCATGTTGAAGATAAAAAATAGAATGAATAGAACACAATTTCCTATACTATTCCAATTTATCTGACAGTCATATCTGATCTACACAATAGATGTATATCTGAGCATTCTGTAAATGTCCGTTCCCCTGAATGTCCATTGCCTCAGGTGTACATATTCAAGTCAAACAAAAACCAATTATATTTTTTACAGATAAGTATGACTCTTTCAACATCAAATCAAATCAAAGTTTATTTGTACTTACAGGCTCTAACCAATAGTGCAAAAAAGGTATTAGGTGAACAATAGGTGCCACTGAAACAGTTGAAAGCTGCAATAAATTGTATGTTACCTGAAAATACAGCAGAGAAATTAAAAGCCATTTGCAATCATTGCAAACAGCAATTTGGATGGTAGGCAAAAACAACTTCGAAACTCTTTTTCCATCTGAGGGGAAGTGTTCTTGTTTCAAACATACTTACATACAGCCATGGGACGATTTTTCCTTGAGCGGATGGTCGTGAGACCGGAACATAATTATAAATCATTTGTACACTGCAAATTTTGACTGCACGAATCCCAAACTGATATAGTCGGAAGTTTACATACACCTTAGACAAATACATTTAAACTCCGTTTTTCACAATTCCTGACATTTAATCCTAGTAAAAATTCCCATTCCTCCTGACAGAGCTGGTGTAACTGAGTCAGGTTTGTAAGATTACTTGCTCGCACATGCTTTTTAAGATCTGCCAACAAATTTTCGATAGGATTGAGGTCAGGGCTTTGTGATGGCCACTCCAATACCTTGACCTTGTTGTCCTTGAGCTATTTTGCCACAAATTTGGAAGTATGCTTGGGGTCATTGTCCATTTGGAAGACCCATTTGCGACCAAGCTTTAACTTCCTGACTTATGTCTTGAGATGTTGCTTCAATATAGCCACAATTTCCCTTCCTCATGATGCCATCTATTTTGTAGAGTGCACCAGTCCCTCCTGGTGCACCATCTTTGTCCCCAAGTGCAGTTGCAAACCGTAGTATGGCTTTTAATGGCGGTTTTGGAGCAGTGGCTTCTTCCTTGCTRARTGGCCTTTCAGGTTATGTCGATATCGGACTCGTTTTACTGTGGATATAGATACTTTTGTACCTGTTTCTTTATAAGGTCCTTTGCTGTTGTTCTGKGATTGATTTGCACTTTTCGCACCAAAGTATGTTCATCTCTAGGAGACAGAACGTGGCTCCTTTCTGAGCGGTATGACGGCTGCGTGGTCCCATGGTGTTTATACTTGCGTACTATTGTTTGTACAGATGAACGTGGTACCTTCAGGTGTTTGGAAATTGCTCCCAAGGATGAACCAGACTTGTGGAGGTCTGCAATTTATTTTCTGAGGTCTTGGCTGATTTCTTTTGATTTACCCATGATGTCAAGCAAAGAGGCACTGAGTTTGAAGGTAGACCTTGAAATACATCCACAGGTACACCTCCAATTGACTCAGATAGTGTCAATTAGCCTATCAGAAGCTTCTAAAGCCATGACATAATTTTCTGGAACTTTACAAGCTGTTTAAAGGCACAGTCAACTTAGTTTATGTAAACTTCTGACCCACTGGATTTGTGATACAGTGAATTATAAGTGAAATAATCTGTCTGTAAACAATTGTTGGAAAAATTACTTGCGTCATGCACAAAGTAGATGTCCAAACCGACTTGCCAAAACTATAGTTTGTTAACAAAAATTTGTGGAGTGGTTGAAAAACTAGTTTTAATGACTCCAACCTTAGTGTATGTAAACTTCCGACTTCAACTGTAGTATTTGACAAAAATAGAATAATTTCAAACCTGGATTACATTGAGATACGATCACGTATGCCTCTACATTTATGAGTGGGAATACATGGGAACAGATTTCCTAAATTAAAATCAATTTCCGGGTGATTTCACAGCATTTTATGTCCAACAACGAAAACWATTTTGCTCAGAAAACTTGGCGGTGGGCAAATAAAATATAGTGCAGGGTTCCCTTATTGGGGAATAGTTTAGAATACAAACTAACATGATTTTCGACTTACCTTGGCTGTAGTTGATTCAAGACGGCAGTTTTTGGATATTTAGTTTCCTTTCGACACTTAATAGCCATATTTCGTTACTGTTAGCATTCTCAGTAACACTTAACATTAACTGTTCTTGTACCTGTGTAATAAAACTGTAATTACGTTTGGAGAAACATTTTATTAGCATGTTACTTAATACTTTGTTAATTGCATTTTAATCGCATAGCAACGGGGTGAGCGTTTTCGGTTCTTCATCAAATATTTGACAGCCTTCAAATAAATATATATTTTTCAAATATTATTTGTTTTTCTGAGGCCTGTATTTGAATATCAAAGAAAACAGTTGCCTTTTAGTTGAAACTCTATAAGAGCTACATTCGACTACCTCAAATATTTGAAAAGGAGAGATGGAGACCCGCACCAAGGAGACCCGGGCCAATTGTGCACCGCCTTATGGGACTCCCAATCACGGCCGGTTGTGCAACATTGAGGTTTGGTTAATAACTGGTGCCACAGATGGTGACATAGATGCCAGCCAGAAGAATTCCGATCCAAGTTTTTTATTGTACACCTGCCCAGGGTCTGGTGATGAAAATTTGCTGTACAATGCTGCCACAATCAGCTCRTACAATGCATTAGATTGCAGTCTCAGATATTTATGTTTTAGTTGTACATGGTCCCTGACAAAGGAACTGCATAAAACAATAAAATATGTCATAAAAATACCTTCATAATGCCTATGACTTCCAGTTATTGTGTTAATGCTAGTTAGCATTGGCTTGCGAAACGACCTTTAACTTCCTTCATACTGGACGCTGAGACATAAAAATGGTATCCACGAGTTCTGGGGAAGTACATGTATATAATGGGCTTCATTACATGTATATAATTGGCTTCAATTGCAAAGTATCCCTTTAAGGTGCAGCACCACAAATTCTGGCATTTGTGATGCTATTGTTTCTGTATCCACAGTGACTTCAGAAAGCATTCATACCCCTTGACTTATTCCACATTTTGTTGTGTTACAGCCTGAATCCAACATTTATTAAAAAAAAAATAAATAATAATCTCTCACCCATCTACACACAATACCGCATAATGAAAAAGTGAAAACATGTTTTCAAATATTTTTGCAAATGGATTGAAAAAAACCCACTGTGTCAATACTTTGTAGAAGTACCTTTGGCAGCGATTACAGCTGTGAATCTTTGTAGTGAATCTTTCTAGGTTGGTCACTAATAGCTTTCCACACCTGGATTTTGCAACATTTGCCAATTATTCTTTTCAAAATTCTTCAAGCTCTGTCAAATTGGTTGTTGATCATTGCTAGACAACCGTTTTAAGTCAAAACTCAGGAACATGCACTGTCTTCTTGGTAAGCAACTCCAGTGTAGATTTGGTCTTGTGTTTTAGGTTACTGTCCTGCTGAAAGGGGAATTAATCTCCCAGTGTCTGTTGGAAATCAGAAAGTGAATTGCTTTGCCAGATTTTTTGCAGCATTACTTTAGTGCCTTGTTGCAAAGAGGATGCATGTTTTAGAATATTTGTTATTATGTACAGGTTTCCTTCCTTTCACTCTGTCAATTAGGTTCCTCATGTCCTTTGGTACTGGCATTTTAACTATCCGAAGCCTAGGACCAAGAAGCATGAAGAGGCAGCCTTTAGTTATTATGCCCCCATCCTCTGGAATAGCCTGCCAGAGAACCTTAAGGGGGCCGAAACTGTGGACATATTTAAAACACAGATCTTAAAACATCTTTTTAGCTTTGCTTTTCCTTAGGGTGCTTAGTTGTTCGGTTTGTATAATTTTTTAGTTTTTCATCATAATGTGTAGTAAATATTTCAGCTTTTATGGTCATTGTTTTTTTTCCCTGTAAAGCACATTGCGTTGCATTCCACGTCTGAAATGTGCTGTATAAATAAAGCATGATTTGATTTCGTATTGTGGAGTAACTACAATGTTGATGATCCATCCTCAGTCTTCTTCTATCACGGCCATTAAACTCTTTAACTGTTTTAAAGTCACCATTGGCCTCGTGGTGAAATCCCAGAGCGGTTCGCTTCCTCTACGGCAACTGAGTCAGGAAGGACGTCTGTATCTTTGTAGTGCCTGGGTGTATTGATACATCATTTTTATCCATCTACCAATAGGTGCCTTTCTTTGCGAGGCATTTGGAAACCCTCCATGATCTTTGTGGTTGAATATGCGTTTGAAATTCACTACTTGACTGAGGCACCTTACAGATAATTATATGTATGGGGTACAGAGATAAGGTAGTCATTCAAAAATCATGTTAAACACCATTATTGTACACATGCAACTTATTATGTGACTTATTATTATTATGTGACTTGTTAAGCACATTTTTACTCCTGAACTTATTTAGGCTTGCCATAACAAAAGGGTTAAATACTTATTGACTCAAGACATTTCAGCTTGCCATTTTTTTATTAATTTTTAAACATTTCTAAAAACATAATTCCACTTGGACATTATGGGGTATTGTGTGTAGGCCAGTGACAACCTCAATTTAATACATTTMAAATTCAGGCTGTAACAACAAAATGTGGAAAAAGTCAAGGGGTGTGAATACTTTCTGAAGGCACTGTATATCCTACGTACAATCACAGGGCTCTCAGGAGTAGCGCGTAGCATGTTGCTATATTTGGAGTCCCTTGAGGAATAGGGGTTGTGAAATAACAGCCAGTATTCACACCAGGTTGCTCAGACTGTCAAACTGTGACATAAGCTTCACTAAGCCTCACGTAGGCATAACTTTACAGTTCGTTCAAAGCCTTTTTCAGRGGTATACAATGATTTACACTACGCTCACCATCGATGCGTTTCCTGTTTCCAGATACGCATGCCACACAATTGGCTTTTGTATTGGTAGTGTTGTTCCCATCCCTCGAGATGAAGCTGATTGTGCTGTGCTGTGAAGTGGTTGTGTTAGCTTGCGTTCTGTGATGAGTACAGTGACTTCCAAGAATAACCTTTGAGATCAGGTTCAGGTACAGTATATACTGTCTGTCTATACTGGTCTTGTTGTTGTCAATTTATGTTTTGTTGTATTGTTTTTACTMCAGAGTAAACTGCCATACCAACCAGTCAATCTTAGTCATGTTAGCGCAAACCCAAAACTCTTTGTTAAGCACATTATACTGCTAACATCTCTTTCTAGTGAAGTGGACCTACCAGCACTCTTATGTCCTGTAATTCCACCAGTAAAACAAAAACAGGTCAGGGCGTATTCCCATCCACCATTCACAATCCACCCAGTCAGACTCACCTTGTCCTTGTTCTCCTTGAAGGACCTGGACCGGGTGATGCGGGCTGAGGAGAATCCACTGATGGCGGGCACACACCCCCGGCCCTGCACTTCCTCCTGCTGGCCGAACAGCTCCTCCACGGAGCGCACGTCAATCTGGTACTGCTGCTGGCAGCGCACCGCCATGGTCCAGATGTTGGGCTGGCCCCGCACCTTCTCCTCTGGGATGGGCTTCCAGAAAAAGCTCCGCACCTGCCGCTTCTTCCACACACCGTGGCTGGAGAGGGAGGTTGGTGGTGGGGGAGGGGGAGGAGGGGCGTTCGGGGGCAGGGGTGGTGGTGACGGTGGGGCGTAGTGGTGGGGTAGTGTGGTAGGGTGCAGGGGGGGTTCGTTGGGGAAGAGAGAGGGGAGATTAGAAGGTGAGGGGGTGTGGCCCGACATTGGGGAGAGGTCGGAGGTGGTGCTGGTAGTGCTGGTGGTGCTGGCTGTGGTGGCGGCGCTGCTGCACTCACTGCTGCAGCTCTCTGTCTCATTAGCCAGCGACGGGCTGCTCATAACATGCATCACACTAGTGCACCATTGGGGTGGGGCCTAGTTCTGAGAGTCCACTGCGTCAGATTCTCTCTGCCCTCAATTTCGCTCTCGAGAGTTTGGAGTAGCCCAATCAACTAACAACCTTTCACACAACTTAAACTCAAGTTATTCAGGTATGTCGAAGAAATCATAAACTGTCTGTGGTTTTAAAAACTAATAAAATCACGGGTCAAGGGTTAAATGTCAAAATAGCTCGAGCACAATAGACGTTCTGTCTAGTCACGGCGAGGTTAACATGCTCTCTGATTCCGTCTGTCTCCATCTTGCTGCCCGTATACCATCACTTCAAACTGGGCCTTGGTAGGGTTCTGGCGCGTTCTGTGGAGGTCGTCGTTGGGGGAACCACCATGGACCTATAAGGAGGTACAAAAACAACACAAGAAAGGATTATTTGGGGGCAGCCATGCATGTTGTCCCCAGGATAATCTAAATTAGGGGAAATTGAGGGGTGCGACACATCAAAAGAGAGAAGGGGGAACCACCCCGGTCGAGGGGAAACCACAATAGGGATATGACAGACTCCATTATTCTTTTGAAGTCCTTGAAGTCAACCTGCTGGGTGTAAAATGTCCGGTGACACTAGTCTACACATACTTACGCCCAGGGTTACTGGAAGGTATCCAAAGCACAACATGGATTTGCCAGGAGCGTATTTAGTTTTCCACAGGTTAGCGAACATGCCATTTCTTTTTCCCTTTGTGGATTTTAATATAGTTTTAGAGTATTAAACCATTGAATTGGATTGATTTACATTTGTACTAAAGTTCCCAGTCCACTTCTCTGTGGAACTTTTCTCATGTAGGAGTTAAATATCATAAATTGGATGATAGGTTGTTCTACTGACCTACCTTTATGACTGGGAGTGGACTGACCAATCTACTACATGAGTGACATCATCTTAGACCTTTGCATAAAATGAGTAATACTCCATCGACGTTCGCACAATAACCCACATTTCAATATGCAAAGCACCTGATATCACAAAGACAGCTGTTGCCACAGGAGCGGCACAAAACATAAAGGTCAACTTTGAGAGAAAAGTACCTCAAACCATAACGAACCACCTTAAACAACCAAAACAACTGCTGCACTCCCGAGTGGCGCAGCGGCCTGAGGCACTGTGTCTCAGTGCAAGAGGCGTCACTCCAGTCTCTGGTTTGAATCCAGGCTGCATCACATACGGCCATGATTAGGAGTCTTATAGGGCGGTGCACAATTGGCCCAGCGTTGCTGGGGTAGGCCGTCATTGTAAATAAGAATTTGTTCTTAATTGACTTGCCTAGTTAAATAAATAAAGGACCTTAGTTTCTACTGAATATGATGCATTATTCTTGTAAGGAAGCATTTGAACCAGTCCTGGCACAATGATCATATTGCCAACTGACATTTACTCCTGAGGTGCTGACCTGTTGCACCCTCGACAACCACTGTGATTATTATTATTTGAACCTGCTGGTCATCTAT